>NC_056749.1:383088527-383231027 GCF_019279795.1 Protopterus annectens
CTAACTGCCAGGCTGAGGTCACCATCTGAGTACAACCGTGCTGCTTACACAACTGCCAAAACTGTCAGAACAGCTCAATTATTACTGATGGTATACTCACACACACAATTACACAGGGAAGTGTAAAAACTCTGTACCCATGAACTACCACATAGGCAGCAATCTACTTAACACCAAGTGCGTGATAAGAGACCTTGGGACCCAGGTGGACAGTAGTCTCTCCTTTGATAGTCACATCACCACAGTAGTCAGGAAGTCCTTCTACGTGGCACACCTCATCATAAAAGGGTTCTCATCCAGGAAAAAAAGAGGTCAGTGTTCCCCTCTACTCGTCACTCATTAGACCCATTATAGAGTACAACGCCCCTTTTGGAATGTACCTCACAAGACATCTGCAGCAGCTGGAAAAGGCCACAGAAGTACCTCACAAAGAGGATTACTGGCCTCAAACAAATGCCCTACACTGACTGCCTCAAAAAACTCCAGCTTTACTCCATAGCATATCGTCTACTCCGAGGTGATCTCTGCCTAACATATAAAGCTATGTCAAACCCAGAGCTGTTGGACATGCTACACCTAAAGAAATCCCAATCCCTCCCAGCTACAGGCTCTAGGGACCTAAACCTTGTCACCACAATAAACAGCACATGCTGAAGGGATAGATTCCTGTCCCAGAGACTTTCTATACTCTGGAACAGGCTACCCATCTATGTCAAGCAAAGTTCTTCATTAGCACTCTTCAAGAAAAGTCTTGATGAGTGGATGGGAAATAGGAAATACCCCCCGGGGATCACTTCTGTCTCTCTGCTGGACAGTGGCACAGGAAAATAACTTTCATGGGTAGCGTAAGCTATGGAACCTTGCTGGCTAGGCTTACATAGGCCCTTCGGCCGATAGCCTAGTACCTACCTATGAACCTATAAGAGTAGAAACATATCCATCTCTATATATATTTATATGTGTGTGTGTGTGTGTGTGTCCTGTGCTAGTCTGAGACTGCCTCCTTGTACTGAGTGCTACCATAGGCTACAGTTTGTATAAAGTGGGTAACCAGCCAGAAAAAGATAGCATTGTATGTATGTATATATATATATATATTTTACACACACACACACACACACACACACACATAGATACATGTATCTATGCTTGCGTACACTCACACACACACACACACACACACACACATATATATATATATATATATATATTTTACACACACACACACACACACACACACACATAGATACATGTATCTATGCTTGCGTACACACACACACACACACACACACACACACATATATATATATATATTTTACACACACACACACACACACACATAGATACATGTATCTATGCTTGCGTACACACACACACACACACACACACACACACACACATACATATATATATATATATATATATATATGTATGTATACACGCACACACCTGACAGTGTTAGCTTACATCAAGAGGAGACGGATTTGTCAGTCTCTCTCTGAACTTGTTCCAAGTTTCTGCGTTTTGCTTCACTTGCACATTCTAATCAGGTTTGAAGACACAGCTGACACAAAGCTCTATGTATTGCTGTGTTTGTTTACTGGCAGTTGCTTGTGCTCTTCATTCCACACTGTTGTGTAATTCTGGTAGCAGAACCTCTACATTTTTATGCTGATGTTTCCTTCTAAAATATCTACCAAAATAAACTGTTTCATATTAGCCACATGATTTTGTGCATTATCCTCCTGTACTGTCAATTTTATTCCATGCTAGTCTGCCTGTCCATCTATTTATCCAGCCTACCTACAGAAATAGATAGGGCTAAAATAAATATATTTATTAGGTATAAAGTTTGAATAGTATTACGTGTGTGTGTGTGTGTGTGTGTGTGTGTGTGTGTGTGTGTATAGATACACACACACATAGGCAAGCATTTGTCACCACTCTGTGTCAACCACACGGTAAACTTAAGAAATCACTAAATTCAACCACATTCACATTAATAAAACAAAAAATCCTTGCCCACTATGCATATAAAAAAAAATCACACACAAACAGTACAGCAATAAAAACATTCACCTAGAAAAGGAATTCTCTGCAATTAAAATGTAAATCAGCTACATTCACACTATAAAAAAATGAAACTTTACACATTGTGCATATAAAAAATACACACAAACCACGCATAAAACAGTAAGCCAATCAAATCATCCCTCTAGAAAAAGAAATCCTCCATAATTAAAATGAAAACAAAAGAAATAAACTATATAAAAACATAATAAAACGTGGACTGCAATCAGCTAATTGGAAAGTAATATTGCTGGCAAAAGTGTCCTCAAAATAAAAACCTGAAGTAAATGATAAACTAATTAAACCATAAATATAAAGTAAAAAATCCTAGTATAATCCTCATTACACTAAGGTAAACTGACTGACATTACTAAAAATTATTATTTTTCCTTAGAAGTAAAGTTGAAGCCCTCCAATAAAAATGGTTATGTCTTACATTAGAACTAGAGAAGACATCATTGATGAGAGAGGGTGTTTGTGTTTTTTGGCTTTCCCCGGTTAGGGGTCGCCACAGCAGAACTCCGTTCCGCTAATGATTGGCAGTTGATTTTTACGTACCGGCTTGCCAGGCCTGATGCACAACCTTCAACAAAAGTACGCCCATTCACGCATGTCTCCACACAGAAGACGTTCTAGCTGAGAATCGAACCGGACAGCGTCTTACTGTGAGGCGACAGCGCTACCGCGGCACCACCACCGCGTGTACATTTCCTAAATGATGAGCAATTTATGCAGTTACCAAATCACAATCCCACTCACATACAGGGGACACAGTATTCCAAACTAAAACAGAAAAAACAGATAAATAATGTAGGAGTCTGTTTAATGTGATGCAAGAAATATGAACTTTTTCCCCAAATCCTACAGTACAAAATAACATATAGCTTTTCCACTTGTTGTGTAACTCCTTCCCTAAACTTACAGTACAAGAGAGTTCATGTAGGACACATGCACACACCACAATCCCTATATACTTTACAGATGTACTGCACACAGACATTATACACAATTTCTATTTTTACATCTATAAATATATATATGAACGTGTATATAAGTAAATCTCTTAAGTCACTAAAATTGTCACTTCTGGTCTCTGTAAGGCTTTATTCACTGATAATGAAAAATTGCAATTAGGTTTGTAGGTATTTACTAAGCTAATGAACACCAGGGCCTTTAAAAGCCTAGCTGCACAATCAAAACCACCTTTGCCCCCTTGTAATATGTGTTTCTTAACTGGAGGGGGATGTTTGTTAGGAGGGGTACATTAGTTAGGAGATTGCTAAAAACTTATGTGGATGGTATGTTAAAGAATATTTACTGTTGAACTCTGTCTATAAAAGACATAAGGACCAGCCCAGGGATGGATTTATGATTACCTATGCAATATTAGTTAGGGAATGTTTACTGTTGGCCTTTGTCTATAAGAGAATGAATTTACAATTTCTAATCCAATGGTCAAGATTACATTTGAATAGGTTTAGGGATGGACTCTGCTTCACATGAATGTTGATCCAATTCCAGAGCATGGAGATCCTTGGGGGCACATAGCTGTCTCACAAGTGTATTCTATTTATATCACAAGCAAAGTTCAAATCTCTGGATCTAGTGTTTCTGGTCCTGCTTTGTGAATATGTAAAAGCTCCATCAGGGCTACATCTAAGGATACCTTATAAGCCAAGTACAGATCTCCTCTCAACAATCTGTAGGAGACTGAGTATGGAAACAGGGCTCTGAGGCATTCTGTACCAGACAATGTAGTAATATCCTGGATTCTCTTGGCAAGGAACCTCTGTGGGCATTCCAACTGTTGTATATGCCACGTTAGGTACATGGGAAAGGGGTATTGGACTCAACGGTGGGTCTGATAAGGCCCGAGTAGACTGATACTATAACCTCCTTGGACCTGGATGGCATACCCATACTTATAAGTTGAGTGGCACAGAAAGAGTTTCTTACTACCTTGGCTGTATGTTGATCAAAGGCCAGATTACTGTCTATACAGTATATGTTCACAGATATCTACCAGGTCAACTCTTAGAGGTGTCTTATCAATGAAGAAATTTGCTTGGGTAGATGTTTTCCCAATAAGCACTATAATACACTTCTTTGCATTGAATTTTAATCTGTGGTTTTGGCACAAGTCATTTATCTGCATGAGACCCACTTGCAGGATGTTAGTGTCATGTGGGAATTTATGAAAGCTCACAGTTTGCAGTCATCTGCGAACTAGGTGAGCCAGGAGCCTATGACATTAGCCTTGACCTCCAAGAATTAGATGCCTAACTGGAGTGGGCCCAGCACAGAGCCTTGTAATACTCCACCAGTGACCTGTTTCTTGGTGGAGGTGGTCTCACCAGTCCTGACGTCTTGGGTCCTACTTATCTGTGAGCCAGCTTGCATTCCAGCAAGTTATGTAGGGAGTTATGCCTAATTTGGTGAGTTTTTCCACAATATCTGAGTGAGTTATTGTATTGAATGCCTTAGCCATATCTACGTATGCAGTATGCATCATTTCCCTTCATCCAGTGCCTTGGTTGCCTTCTCAAAGAAGTCTAGCAGGTTAAATAGACATGGCTTTCCTTTGACAAAACAAAACTGGGATGGGTCCAGTGTCTGTAGGTTGCCAATGTCTTGGTTGATCATTTCAATGAAAATTCACTTTATGGCTTTGCGTATTAGACTAGTCAAACTAATGAGCCTGTAGTTTTTGGGGTCAGTTGATGGTCCACGCTTGTGAAGTGGGATAACCATTGCCCTCCTTCATTCACTTTGATGTAGCCTGTTTTGAGGTTGTAGGTGAAAAGTGACTCAAGTGATCTTAATATGTCATGTTTCAGGCCTGCTTCGGAGGCAACTTGGGATATTGTCAGGCCCCACTGAGGCTGTTTTTAGCTTTAGTGAGTGCTACTATGACCTGCTCCCTGCTTATAGTTGGAGGGGTTATATTGGCATGGATTTCAGGAGTGGTGGGGGAGTGAGGATTGAAGTTTGAGCTGGATTTGTCAAACAGCAAATTTGCTATGTCACACACTGCTCAGTGAAGGTGGTACAGTTTACTACCAGTTCTGCAGTCTGTTGCATGCTATGGTTGACAGTTTACTACCAGTTCTGCAGTCTGTTGCATGCTACGGTTGACAGTTTACTACCAGTTCTGCAGTCTGTTGCATGCTACGGTTGACGGTTTACTACCAGTTCTGCAGTCTGTTGCATGCTACGGTTGACAGTTTACTACCAGTTCTGCAGTCTGTTGCATGCTACGGTTGACAGTTTACTACCAGTTCTGCAGTCTGTTGCATGCTACGGTTGACAGTTTACTACCAGTTCTGCAGTCTGTTGCATGCTACGGTTGACAGTTTACTACCAGTTCTGCAGTCTGTTGCATGCTACGGTTGACAGTTTACTACCAGTTCTGCAGTCTGTTGCATGCTACGGTTGACAGTTTACTACCAGTTCTGCAGTCTGTTGCATGCTACGGTTGACAGTTTACTACCAGTTCTGCAGTCTGTTGCATGCTACGGTTGACAGTTTACTACCAGTTCTGCAGTCTGTTGCATGCTACGGTTGAGGTGTTGGACACAGCTGTTGTCTTTAGGCTGAGAAGCTATATTGACATTGTAACAACCTTATTGGATTTAATTTGTCCTGTTTTGCTCAATTAGTGATTTTTGTCATTACGAGAATTGCTTTTTCTGACTTTGGCTATGACTTTTTTCTTTTTGTTATACACCCTGTTAAGATTAGGATTCCACCAGTGTGATTTATTTTTGGGGGTTGTTTTACTTTTGGTAGGTAAAGCAGCCTCTCTGCAGCCATTTACATGTTTGTACAGTGTTTGTGTGAATAAATAATAATTAGCAACTTTTTCTATGCTGAAAATAATTCCTGAAGTTCTCTGTAATAGTTATTTTGCTTTCTCATCTTCTGTGAAGATAATGTATTTAATACTTTCAAGGCATCATACCCTGATATGTGCAAATATGTGGCACACTGCACCTTTTTTGGCTTCTTAACCATTACACAAAATGAGGAACAAACTAAATGCAGTATCTGGCCAATATTTATGAAAATAAATCCTCTTTATTGACTGCATGAAAGAAAAAAAATTATATTATAAAATAGCAAATACAAGCATCAGTCAGTCAAAACTTAAAGCACGAGGAAGAATCAACTGCAAAAAGCCAGCATGTCCGGTAAGGTACTTTGACAGTAACCCTCCTCAATGATCCCTAACAAAAAGAGACAGATAATAACCATTTGCATCATAGAGAATCTAAACTTTATGTTGTTACTCCTACAAGGCAACAAGTTATTCCTTTTATGGAGGGTGTTGAAGGTTTTCTATTCATGAAGGGTGTTGAACAGCTGTGAATAACTCCTCCATGTGATTACAAATCTGTAAGGCAAATTAGGGGGAATCGTTCACTGAAAAGCAGTCACTGTGTACACCAAAACTGCAACTTGCAAAACCTGCAATTTGATAGCATAATCGTCTAATGAAACTGTTATCTCAGTAAGTCAGCCAAACACTGATCTCCTGCTCTGTCTCCTCACTCAAAGTATAATAATCTGTACACATGAGCCTGTAATAGTTGTATATCAAAGCATTCCCAAAATATATATAAAAATGTGATAGATGACTTACCAAGCATACAATGGGCTGTTGTCTAGCTTGTAATACCCATATCTAGACTTCCTTTGGCAAGGTTCAATCAATAACCTTGTTGAAAGAAAGTGCACATTTTATTTATAGCAAGTAAAGGCATTCAAATTTTGTAATCTGAGGAGATAGGATTGATGCTCCACAGTGGTTAACATGTCAAAAACATTACACATCTTTTGTCATATGCTCAACCCCATGTGTTGCTTTTAGCTGGGAAGTCTTAATCACTTCAGGTAGTATAGTGTTTCTTATGGTGTCAAAATTAATGGGTGATAAAGAAATAATTATCTTATCCTATTTAAAGGATTCAAATAATAATTTCCAGTTATCACCTCTGTACAAATAAACTTCCCTACACAAATGGTTAAAGGAACCAAAATTAACCTCACATCCTCCTGCAGCTGCCAGAGTAAAGCAGTGCCATGTGCTGCCTAGTTCATCCCAACAAACCAATCTACCATCCACCCTCAGGAGTGGATCACCCCAGACTGGGGCATCACTTCTTCATTAGTATGCCACTTGCATGTCCTTTCCTACCCTTCAAAGACTTCTAGGAATGATATGTACAACATAGTACCCCAACTTCTTATGGTACTGCCCACATGCTTTAAGGCGATCACTGCCTAGCTTCCACTCAATCCACATGCTTTAAGGCTATCACTGCCTAGTTTCCACTCATATTCACAATGGGTGACAGATGATCTACTTAAAATAATTCAAAGACTGTGAAGACTTAGGAGAGTGGCCTAGTGGTTAAGGTGTTTGCCTTGCAAACACAAGGTGCAGGGTTCGAGTCTCACAAGGGATAATTGGCTAGGCTTAAATGGCTCACACGTGCAGTTAGCTTAGCACTAATCTATGAATCTATGAACTAGACTGTATTTCTTATTTCTGGGTAGCCCAGGCATCTAACCTTTTATGGGGGATAAATTACCTGCCTCAACACCTAGCACCTTCTCTTGTCCCACAGGAACTTTTAAATCAAATTTGTAATTTTGGCAGAGAGCCTAAAGTGCTAAAAGTCTAAGTGTGCCTAAAAAAATACAATAAAAGGGTACATGAATAACATCTGGCTTAGCAATGCAGTCCAGGAGTGAACATTTTAATTTCCTTCAAATAAGTAACCACTCATGGCTTGTCCCACAAATGATTTGGTGTTATCAATATATTTTTAGGGCATGGGAGTGTCTAACTATTGATGTTTCTCAAAGAACATTACAATAGCAAAAGCAAATATCCCCACTACCAGCAAAGGATTCTTCTGGTGCACTATTAGTAAGGAATATCTCATTCTCAGGCATGCCATGTGGCAAAATGGAGCACACTGTAAAAATTATAAACCTCTGATTGTTTCTCAAAAAGTCCTTCTCTTAAGCATTTATTTGTGAACATTACTCTAAGTTACAGTTGTATTGTACAATTAGTCAATGTCTTGTTGATGAGTTTTGACTTCATCTGTTGGGATAACTTAATGAAAAGTGTACATAATGCAGGTCTCCTCTCAGAATTAATCTTCATAATTCAAGCCCTTTATTGCTGCCTTGCAGCAATGGTTCTAACTAATGAGGGGAGTTTAAGAAAACTTCAGGCTTTACAGAAGTACAAGATACAGACAGCCCAATATGATTTGGGAACACACTGCTCAATTAGGCACTACAGGGAAATTCATCAACTTGTCTATGTCAGTCAGTTGAAATGTGTAAGTTTTCATTAAAAAAAAACAGGACATTGCTGTTCCAAGTGTGTTACTTTCTATACCACTGAGTTTTGTTACCTCCTTCAAAATAGTGGCTTTATTCAACCTTAAAAGCCCCTTTTCTACTTTTCTAACCTGATCTTTTCTAGCCACCTTAATCATCTTGCTTGCTGCCTTCCAAAGGTGGAAGTATACACCTTAAATGACTCCACCAAATCCTGAAAGACAACAGTAATGGATTGATGTTCTTTAAAATCCCTTATCCCTTTAATAATAAAGGATTGGGCCTCAGTCTTTTTTGAAAATTCAAAGGCTCCACTCTTTGCAGTCGTCCCGATTCCTTTCACAATGGGTTTGACCATAGCAGAAACTGTGCTTCATAGTCTGTAGTGCTACATGATTTGCCTACTATATGACCTGTTTCTCACAAACCAATCTGGGCCCAAAAATATATTCTCATGAAAGCTTGCATATGAGCCCAAGGAAAGGAAAGTATGACATTCCTTTTCCAGTTACAGTTCCCTCCATATATCCTTTAATTTTACTCCACATGTAAAACTGAGCAGCAACTATCGCACACTTACATCTGTTTCATATTTGGGTGAGATCTGTTAAAATACAAGTTCAACACCACATTGCAGGCCCCTCCAATAAGGAAAAATTAGCTGACATGTATGCTAGCATAATACAAGAGACCCAGGACTACCATCACTTGGTCTGTATAAAAACATCTTAAGACTAAAGTGACTAGTAAAAATTCACTTTACTATCAGCCATTCTTCTTTTGACCATTCAGAGTATCTACTAGTTTCCACCCTAAATTAGCATAAGCTAACAGGAGAATCTGCTTATGCACATCTCTGCTGTGCCTTTATGCATAGTGTCCTCCCACAATTTAGACATACAATACACATGCCTAGGAGACACTAACATATTGTAACATTACCATTTAGTTTTATGTGATTTTTCAAAAGGATGCAATCACATCACATTGCAGGAGAATTTAAGCCTTTAACATTTCAAGGCAAACAATGTAACATTTAAAATATAGTTAAAATTTGAAAACAAGGAACTCATCTATGAATAACAAACCATTAGCACATAAAAACCATGTGTACTCTTATGGGAAGATCCCAAGGCACAAACTGAAGAGAGGCCAGTGCTTCCTGCTACATGAGCTACACACAGTTCATGAGAAAACCAAACTCTTATTGTGGCTATGACAGGAAAATAAATCTCACATTTTTTCTGAAAAATAAATTATTTCATTTGCCCTACTTCTGCTGATGGCCATGTTTCTTGCCTTTTTTACCTTTCATTTCTTAATTCGTTAACACGCCCAGATATTTTTGAATGCCTCAGATTCTTGCAGTACATTTGTACTTCATATCACCACTATCATCATCATCCTGACAGAGGTATTCAAATCTATTTGCTACTGCTACCTCAGTCTGAAAAATTGTTGGGATTATGACTTGCAATGACAGCAGTCAGGGAACTCAGGAGAGTTTTGATCACCATTGTCTCTCTTGGATTCTGCACCAAGAACATATACAAAGGAGACAATACTACACTAAATACCTGGCCAGCTCATACCTGAAAGAAAACAAAATATTTATGCCACAGCCTATATTACCCCATCTGTGATTCTGGATAACAGTGAAGGCTGGTAGAATGATAGCTGACAAGAAGGTCCAAAGTGTACATTTAACTATGCCTTCATAATAAATACCACATTCATCTCCTAATGCAAGTTTTACTCTATGCAGGCGTGGTCCATAGAGTCCAAGCTTAAAAAGGCAAAGACCTAGACTAATCCAAAAGAAAATGCATCCTATCCAAAGGAAAAAAACAGACATGGACTGCCACACTTTTTTCAGCAATACGTGGCAAATCACAGCCCTGCAGAAGTTTCTCCCTGGGGCAGTATTTTGTTTACTTGGTACTCACCTATTAAATCAAAGGGCATGAAAACCAAGCCTACTTTTTCAAGAAAAAAGGCCCCAAATGCAAGATCAGAGAGAAGAAAGAAAACATGCAAAATCTTTTTATAATTCTCAATCAGAGAAAAGAGCTAAAAAAAACCAAAAAGTACAAACAGATAATCTAATGTTATTTTAGTGATGCTAGTGGAATGTTAATCAATGCAACATGGTGGGTAGCTCATGCAACATGGTGGGCAGCTCAACAGACTATTGTTATTATGCCACAGAGGGAATGAATATTATCAACTGAGAAAATGACAAAAATGAAACAATCAGTTCTATAAAATTAGGGTGTCCTTATCTTATACTTAGCCAAAACATAAAATATTGTAAATGCATTAATATAATAGTGTAAATTGCTTCCACAGTTATTCACCTTTTGTGTAGCTTTCACAGAGAAATAGAAGCATTCTTTTTGGTGAAGGGCATTCCCTTGTACCTGGCAAAATACAGTACAAGTTACAACCCCTACTCAAGCAACAGAAAGAGTTAGAGACTTAAATTATAATGTACTGGGAGGAGCATTAGAAATGTTCTGTATAGCAAAGCTACTCAAGTGAATACTCAAGCGAAATAGTAAAATGAAATACCTTCTACCTGTATAATGATTTCTTATAGCCCCTGAACTATGCAAAATACTTTGGCTTGGCTTAATACATACACCACATTTTCTAGCTTGTCTTGTAAAATCATAAAAAGAAACTTGCGAAATGTACTTTTTAACATTGACAAACGAAATATGAAATATCTCAGATAATAGATCAAATTAAAATGCTTGCATATTTGGATTTATATTTAATTTATAATTTCAGTAAATGATTTTGGTGCCCAGATATATGAGGTATTATGTGGGCAGGAGGCCTATCATGAGGAAATCTCAGTGGTGTTTAAAAGAAATGTAAAGGAAGACAGAAAGTGACCACCAGGGCGGGCATGGATTTGTTTTCATTAAATAAATTATTTACTGTTAAAAGAAAGCTTGAGCCAATTTACTGTTGAGGTTTTAAGGTAATGAGACATTTACAGATACTTCAGTCCACCTAATATCATGTGAACATACCTCTCAACCTCTTAGAGCAAGAAATCTGGACAATGCCATAAATAAAACTGGGACAAAGGCGCAAAAATAGGTACAATTTTTAAATATTGTTCTTACAAACTTAGAAGGTTAATAGAATAACAGGTTTTACATTACCATGGATTTTCTAAATGGTGTGAAGTCTGAAAATCAAATTGTCATTATTTTTTAATTTTACTCTAATAAGTTGCCACTAATTTGCCAGAAAATGACAATTTGTTTGAAAAACGGATGAAAAAACTTGAAGCAAAAATCTGGACATTCTGTGAAAATCTGGATAGTTGAGAGGTATGCAAGTGAAAGAGCAGATTCTTCCTGCAATCCCACACCTCAGCTTGTACAATTTGTACTTCAGACATGTGACTGCCAGTTCCCATTAAAGTAGCGTGCTTGTGTAGTTAGTGAGGCTGGAAATCTGTCAGGGAGGGTTATTTTTGGTAGATGGCTGAGAGGGAGAGTAGACAGGCGTGTGGAACATCTCTACTGTTTGCTCACAGGGATGGACAGTAATTATTATATCTCATTACTGCTGCCATCTAGTCTAACCCTTGGTTAGATATGTGTTCTGTGTTTGTAAGCAATGGTCACAGTCATGGAGATGCCCCCACCAGAGTGCTGATGTTTTGTCAATTGTCCTGACTACCTCAGACACTGAAGGTGTCTTCCTTGTTACTAGCCCTAGTTTCCAAAACACCATGGCATCAGGGCTGCTCCAGATTGACCCTTCACCCTCTCCAGTATGAAAGGACAGCAGGTAAGTTGCCTCTTTTCTCCTATCTAATGTAGGACAGGTTATCCATCATCCAAGCACTAATCAAACTGTGGTTAACTGTGTTATAGTTAGGGATTCATTCTTCAATATCAAGCAGCTTAAAAGGAAGAAAACGTTGTGAAGAGGACAGATCACTGAAACGCAAATAACTGACCTCCTACTCTCATAGACCGTTTTTTAAAAAAATTTCTGTGCCTTTGCTGCGCTCTGACAAAATGAAAGGAAGCATATTTGTATACCTGATAAAAATGAATGGTTATTTTTTCTTTAGTTTTAAATACTACAATCAGTATTAGTATCATAGTCTGAATTAACCATCAGAGTAAGAAATAAAGCTAAAAACTAGTGGGTTATCTTTAATGATTTTTGTCGAATGGTTAACCCAAATAAGCCAGTGGGGTATCACAATATTTTATACTACCAATTAGACAGAATGACTGAAGGTATCAGCTATGAAAAGGTGCAGAAACAAATATTTAATATTGTGGAATACAGGCTGCTATGAGTAAGGTTCCTGTAAGTGGATGTTACCAAAAACAGCAATGAAAAAATAAATAAAACAAATGAGGCACAACTTTTACTCCACAAGTGCTACTGACGAGAACTGCACAGATCCTTTCATACTTTATGCATTTTTTTAAGGAAGTACAGGAATGACTCCCTTGTTTTTCAGGAAATACCCTAATTTTCCTGTTGGAGTTAATCTGTTTCAGTCCATGTAGCACAGTGTAAAATAGCAAAATGGACAAACATTGTCACATTTTGATAAGATGGGATCAGTATCAGCTCTGAGCAAGCCAGATGGTGGACTTAAATTAATTTATCCTAACATAATCTGATTTGCTAACAGTATTTTGCCTTCACTTATCACTTTGTTTTCAGAGAACATGCACATCATTCTTAAAGTGCATGCAGAAAATCAATGAAACCTTGGCAGCATTTGATCTTTTACTTTGCCAGCAGATAGGCAACATTACAAATTAGTTTAACTGAAAGGATGCATATCAACCCATATGCTACTAATATATTTCCTGTGGCAGGCTATATGGTGTATATCTTTAACAGTGCATTATCTACCTATCAGAAGTTTGTAAGGGTGTTAATATTGCCTATGAAGAAGTTCAGAAAAGTACAGTTGTGTACACTTACCATAAATGTAGATGTTCGAGTGTATTCACTGTTGCAGTCATTACATTTGGGTTATCTGCTTGCAGTAGCCCTCAGTCTGCCTGATTAACAAAGTCTTGGGTCCTCTGTCTCTTCTTCTGTGACGTCAGGTCATCAGGGGTATAAAACATGCAGCCTACGTCATTACATCAGTTTTTACTTGCCCCAGATGTCAGGTGCCCCCCTAATGGGAAGCAATTAAATCTATAAATATACAAGGTTATACCTCAAACAAAAAAGCAAATACACCAAAAAGCTTTTAAGCATTGAAAAGGAGACAAGAGGTATAGCCAAAAGAAGTGAGGGGGCTGGAGGGAGGGTAACCAGGACTGCAACAGTGAATACACTCGAACCTCTACATTTATGGTAAGTATATACAACTGTACTATGTTCTTCGTGTTTCACTGTTGCACTCATTACATTTGGGTAGATTCCCAAAGCTAAGGAGGGGGAGGGGGAATTTAGATAGCATTAGGACCAGCTATAAGGCCTGCAAAACTGCAGTGGCAAAGCCAGCTCTGGATTTAGAGAAAATTGGCAAATGGTAATGCTTGGAGAAAGTATGTACAGAACTCCAGGTAGCAGCTCCTAGGATGTCCCTGGTAGGTACGCCTCTGAGAAAGGCTGTAGAGGTAGATGCAGCCCTGGTTGAATGAGGTCTGATCCCCTGCGGGATAGGTTTTCCATGGTGCTTATAGCAGAAATGAATGCAATGGCCTATCCATTTGGAGATGGTTCACTTTGAAATAGCCTTCCCCTCTGTCCCTGCAGCAAATGCCACCAGCAGTTGTTAAGATTTCCTTTGAGGTTTAGACCTGTCCAAGTAGAATCTAAGTTGCTTGTGCACATCTAAGGAGTGCAGTATCCATTCCGCTTTGTTCTGTGGATTAGGAAAGAAGGTAGGCAAATGAATGGACTGATTAAAGGCCTCACTGGATGCCTCACTGGATGCCACCTTTGGTATGAAAGAGGGATTGGTCCTGAGGGACACCCTGTCCGCATGAAAGATGATGAAAGGCTTCACTACCATAAGGGCCTGTAATTCAGAAACCCTTCTTGCTGAAGTGATGGCTAAAAGGGAAGCTGTTTTCCAAGAAAAGAATTTTAAATCTGCAGTAGCAGCTGGCTCGAAAGGAGGAAGGCTGAGTTTCTCCAATACAAAGTTAAGGTCCCAGGCTGGAGTTGGAGTTCTCCTGGCTGGTCTTAAATGTTTGGCCTCTCTGAAAGACTGCTTGAGCAGTGGAAGAGAGAAGAGGGGAGGTTCTGTGTTATAATGAGCTGAAATGACTGAGGTGTGAATTTTTATTGAGGAAAAAGACAAGCCCTTGTGAAGCATCTCAGTGAAGTATTGTAAAATCTGAGGTAAATTGGGCACTGCAGTGCTCATCCCTTGAGATTGGTTCCAGGCACAGAATCTTTTCCATTTTTCAGCATAAGATTTTCTAGTACTAGGCCTCCTTGCCTCTAAAATGACATCCATCACTGGTTTACTGAGGGATGGTAAAGGAGAGCTTAGGTAATTAGCCAGGCTGCTAGGTTCAGTGTTTGAAGATGAGGGTGCAGAATCTAGTTCTCCTGTTGAGACAGCAGGGTAGGAGTCTGAGGCAGGTGCCATGGGCCCAACAGTAACACACTGCGCAGGAGGGGGTACCAGTGTTGGCGTGGCAAGGCTGGTGCAATCAAAATCATCCTTGGTTTGTCTTGTTTGATCTTTAGTAGTACTTTGGAGAGCAGAGGAGGAAAGGCATAAACTGATAGGTTTTTCCAGCTGAAGGACAGAGCATCCACTTTCCAAGCTTGTCTGTGGGGAGTCCTTCTGCAAAATGTTTCCAATTGATAGTTCGGGGGGAGGCAAACAGGTCTATATCTGGGCTCCCCCATTTGCTTGTCAACATGTTGAAAATCCTTGGTTCCAGTTTCCACTCGTGTGGGTCCATGAGGTTTCTGCTTAGTCCGTCTGCCAGTGTATTTAGTTTTCCTGGCAGGAATTGAGATTGCAGATATACTTGGTTGCTCAAGGCTGTGTTCCACAATGCCATGGCTAGTCTGCAGAGGGGTAAGAATGTATGCCACCCTGCTTGTTTATGTACCACATAACAGTGGTGTTGTCTGTCTTTACCATTAACTGTTCTGGAAGAATGTGGTCCTTGAAGGCTGTTAGAGCATTCTGTATAGCTAACATTTCTTTATGATTGAACTGACGGTGCATTTGAATTGGGTTCCATTTGCCCTGAATGCACTTCCCTGCCAAATGCGGCCCCCCCATGCATAGTCTGATGCGTCTGTTGTTAGGGTTTGTGTGGCAGGGAGTAGTGTGAATGGTAGTCCCTTGTTTTGGTGGCAGGCCTCTGCCCACCAAAGGAACTCTAGGCATAGACAAGGAATGATAGGAATCATTTCTTCTAGATCCTGAGGATGTTGACACCACAGGCTTTTTAGATACCATTGTAAGTTTCCTCATATGCAGTCTTGCATATGGAATTAGAAGAATGCAGGAGGCCATGAACCCCAAGGCTTGTAGTATTCGCCTTGCAGATAGCAGGGTTTTTGTGGCCACTTGTTTGAAGTAGGTCATCAAGTGAATGTGTTTCTATGGCATGAGGAAAACCATCTGGGAAGTTGTATTCCAGCTTGCTCCCAGGAATATAATTTGTTGACAGGGTACCAGGTGTGATTTCTTTTCGTTTATAGTGTACCCCAGACAAGTTAGCACCCTTTGTACAAAAGCCAGATGATTCAAAAGTATGTCCTGGTTTTCTGCCTGAATTAGGCAATTGTCCAGGTATTGGTATATTTGAATATTTCTTTGCCTGCAAAATGCAATGACTGGAGCTAGGCACTTTATGAATACCCTGGGCACAGCAGATAAGCCGAAGGGCAGTGCAGAGAACTGATAGCGTGTGTAACCTGCTTTGAAGCTTAGGTCTCTTCTGCAAGATTCCCTGATTGGGATGTGCAGGTATGCTTCATTTAAATGTAGTGTTGCCAACCAGGCATCTCTGCTTAGCATAGGAATCAACTGGTGAAGAGTCAGCATCTAGAATTTTGGAATCACCAAAAAGGTGTTTAGAGTAGGCAGGTCCAGAATAGGATGCCATGAATTGTCTTTTCTGGGTACCAGGAAAAATCTCAAGTAGAAACCTTGTCCCTTTTCCTCTTCTGGTACCAACTGAATAGCCCCTATGCTTAAGAGAGAGAGTACTTGCTTTTGGGCCTCTGCCCACTGATTTGGAGGTAGATGCGGCCAATCGCTTGGAGTTGGTAACATGTGGAAGTGGAATCTGTATTCTTGGGACACTATATTTAAAACCCATTTGTCCTGGGTAATGAGTCCCCAGTTCTTTGCATGAAGTGCAATCTTTCCCCCCAAAGGGGCAGTCAGTTGAGAAGTGCTTGGAAGTTATAAAAAGAAGTCATTGAGGCAGATTACCATATGGGGGAGTTTTATTACTCCCAAATTTGGAAGTGGGAGCCCCCCCATTGCTTAGTCTTGTGCGTCCCCTGGGACTGAAGCCTGGTTGCTCTGCTGGATCTGGGTTTGGACTGAGAAGGTCTGGGAGAGGCAGGAAAGGACCACTTCTTAGAAGGCCAATGCCTACTAAATCTTGGAGGATGTACTTGTAAAAAATCTTTAACAGTTTGCATAGATTAGCTTTTTCATCCATCTTTTTAAGAACTTCTTCTGCCTTGTTGCCAAACAGGCAGTCCTGATTTAAGGGAGCATCCAGTAATTTCGCTTTAACATGATCTTGCAAGGATTGCTCCTTAAGCCAAGCATGCCTTCTAAGTACAGACCCAGTTACCGTAGCCGTGCAAGATGCCTCTAGTGAATCAAAACCACACTGCAATGTATGTTTACCAACTTGTTCAGCAGAATGCATAAAATCCTGTAAATCCTTATTTTCAGCACAATCAGGAATCAACATAATTTTCTGTTTAAGCACTCCAATAATATGCAGCTGATACTTTAACATATGAAACTGGCAATTCAAGGACCTAATGGCCAAAGTTGCAGAAGTGTATACCTTCTTACCCCATCTATCCAGCGCCCTGGAGTCTCTATCAGAGGGGGTAGGATTTTTGGCAGTAGTAGCTTTAATGCCCTTGGGTCCCTGTGAAACGGTTTCAGGATCCGCAGTAGGATTTTTAAAAGGAACTTGTGAGAGTCAGGAACCCTGTACTATCTATCAGTTTTACTGGAAGCAGGAGGTAAAGAGTCAGGGGCCATGCTAAATTCCGAAAAGGCATCATCAACAATGTCCAGTACAAGAGGTATAGCTAAAGGCCCGTGCTGAGGCAGGAGTAAGAAATCCCTAAGCCTCTTTTTAGAATCAGAGAAATCCTGACTTTCCCAACAAAAAAACTCCCTGAGAGTATGCAAGGTTTCACCAAAAGAGAAATCCTCTGGGGGGGGGGCGGGGGGGTCAGAGGGAATAGAGTCCTCAGCATCAGAATGCTAATAGGTAGATAAGGGTAAATCCTGGTCACCAGAGGAAACAGAAATTTCAGAATCCTGGTCAATAGTATCATAAGCAAACTCAGTCCTAGCTCTCATAGAGGGGGAAGGTTGGCTTCCCCTGATTAAAGTAATAAGGTCTTCAGTCATTCTTATGATTTGTTTTTTAGGCATATAGGCGTGACCGTGTGGTCTGGGAATCAGTTTTCTAGGCATGGTTCGAGTTTTAGGCCTTGAAGAAGAAGATGACATCAGTTTAATATGCAAGACAGTAGGCCTGAATACACCCTCAGAAGCCGGTGCCTGCACAGCAGCTCCAGACACATCCAAGGTAGAGACATCCACAGGTTCCACAGTTGAAGTATCTCATGGCTTACCGGACTCCGAATGGGTCTCAGTAGAGGCCTGCGAATCTGAAGTAGTGGGTATCAGGGGCTGCAAAAGCATCTCACTGAGTACCGGCAAACTGGGCAGCCTGTCTCTGTCTTTAGCTTTGCGTTTTTTCGGAATGTCGGTAGTCGGATGGCTTACCGAAGACATACCAGGATAATTGAACCGAGCACCAAAAAATGTAGACGTGCAAATATACCAACAATGAATAGTTTGTGGTTTAAATAAGGCACAAAACCGACAGCGAGGTACATCATGGTCAGGGCCTAGGCAAGGAATACAGTACGAATTAAAATCTTTATGAGGCATTTGCTTTCCACAAGAAATGCAATTATTTACTTTTACTGACATTGGTTTAGAGCAAGAAAAAGTTTCCCCAACGAGGTACTTTGCTTTTAGTTGAAGACTTCGGTTGTGAAAGTCGAAAACTAAAATTTCAGGAGTCGGCCGACGGCCACTTGCGAACTGCTTTGGGCACCACATGCCAAGAAAGACTGATGTAATGATGTCGGCTGCATGTTTTATACCCCTGACGACCTGATGTCACGGAAGAAAAGACAGCAACTGACGTAGGACCCAAGACTTTGTTAATCAGGCCCATTGAGGACTGCTGCAAGCAGATAACCCAAATGTAATGACTGCAACAGTGAAACATGAAAAACATCTCACACTTGTCACATACAAAAGCTTTTCTTCGACATGTGATTCCTTGATTCTGCTCATATTAACAGAGAGGATCAGTCTGCCTGGATGGGGAGGAGAGCACGCAGAGACTGGGGCTAACTCCCATTTCTTCCTCTTTTTCTGATATATGGTTCTATTCCCTTCCTTTCTCACTTCTTCAGTAGTGCATTTAACAGTTGCAATGCCATGTACAGTTCCTGAAAAAACACCTGCATTTTTACCACTGAGTTTCATAACTGAATGAAATATACCAATTTTGACACTCTGTGTAACCGTTTTTCTGCAATAGTCCTTTCTTTACCCATAGATGGTAAAATGCACATTGTTGTTATTAATGTTGCACAGGAGGACTCTCAACTAAAGTACCATCATCAGCAATGAATTAAGACTAGGTCAAGGACACGACCCTTAACTGAATGTGGCAAACCAACCTCTGCTCCTTTTAAGACTTCTGTCTTCTTACTATCCCTGACTATGGACAGTTCTCGGTTCATTTCTAGAAGATTAATGCTCCCTTGAAGACTGTTAGGCAAGTGAAAAGAAAAGTAATGTCCAGCTGAGAAATGAACTGAAACTATGGCAGTAAGGCTAGGGGATGAGGAGGAAGAGATGTCCGATATCGGGGCTCACAAACAGACTTAGCAAATCATACGAGTCACAGTTAAGTCAAGGCTGAATCTGTGTAGGGAACTTCCTACGGTGATAAAACATCACACATTTCAGAAATGTTTGTACTATGCAGTGTAATCTCATGTTATGATTAGCATGCTGTATTTATTTTATTTCCAGTTTGATGACTCAGGGAGCCCGTTTTTAGTGGAGGCCCGGGGAGAAAAGCTCCATGTTACAAAGTTTAGATACAGATACAATATAGAAAAGAACAATTTACAATTATGTTTCATGCTAGAGAGCAGGTTTAATTTCTTAGGTACATGTTACCTTTAGATTGACAATATTAATGAACAATTTACAGTTACATGTCATGCTAGAGAAGAGGTGTAAATTCTTAGGTACATGGTACAAATGTGATATTTACAATATGTAAATGTGTTTGGTAGCCTACAGATCATAGCTAGAGAGGCTAATCATAGCTGGAAAGGGGTTTAGAGGTAGAGAGAGAATTATAGGACTAGGTGGGGAGAATGCAGTTGCATTTTCTGTTAGAGTAAAGGTAGGAATGTAACTGAGATTTAAAGTTTTCAAAGTCTGCACAGGTCCTTAGAGAGGAAGAGAATTCCATTTTCTTGCTAAGGAAAAGGATAGCAGGAGATGACCAGCAGAGCAATTGGGTTTTCGGACACAGATTAGGTTTTGGTGAAATCTGGAAGTTTTCAGAGGGTTGTAGGGGAGAAGGATGTTGCATAGAGCAGGGCACTTACAGGGTTGAAAGATTAGTTTGTGGGCTGTGGGAATCTGAAGATAGTCTAGATGGTTGGAGAGTTCAAGCCAGTGTGACAAATTAAGGGCAATACAGTGATGGGAGGAATATTTGGCTTTGGTGACAAATTTAGAAATCTTATTATAACAGACTTCCAATTTTGAAGTGAGCGTGGCAGATAAATTCAAAAAGAAGTTTCCATTGGCAGTGTCAAACTAGACATCATAACTATATGATTTATATTGCATTTATCTTGTTTTAATTATGGTATATGTGTATTTATATGTGCCATATGTGCACAAATATTTGTATTAATCTATGTATTTACAGTATATTGACAAAGTACTGGGTCACATCATAAGCTTGGGAAGTCACTGTTAAGAAACTGAGAACTGTTGTAAAGCTTGGCATTAAATACCGTAAGTTCAGGTTATACAGTAAGAGAACAACTATGTAAAGACAACCATGTCAGCAGCCAGAATGCACCACAAACCAAAAACTTTACTGTGCACATCAAGAAATGCATAGATTGGCCCAGACTCTGCACTGTGTGCACTTTATTCTATTCCTGGAAAATGCCACTCGGAAGTGAAGAGACACACAAGAGAACAGCTACAGTGGCACACCAGGCCGCAATCCCCTTAATGTTTATTGTCATGTCATGCAAAGCTGACAAAATAGTCAAATCTACTGAAGCTGGAAATGTGAGACTGTAGCCCACTGAAGGAGGGGAAATGGGAGGAGCAACCCGGCCAGGAACTGAAACCTGCAAAACCACTCCCTGTGAAGTGTTTATCTCAGTAATATGTTGACATCTTTGCAAGTTTCTTTCAGAGAATGTGCAGCACATCAACAGGAACATTTGCAAAACTCAGCATACACCAGTCAATGACACTCAAACCTGGCAGTTTTTTTTCAGGTGTTCCATTCTAAGTGAATGGAAGTCCAGTCTGACAACAAATGGCATGGCCATCCACTCTCAGTCTGTGCACCATGAGAGAGATTCAGCCCTCCAAAGGAAACACAATGTCTGCCCCCATGAGGTCAGACAACAGCAAAAACAAACAAAAAAGGAATGAATACTTACCCTGCTGCAGAATTTCACTGTGGTGCAGTGGTAGCGTTTTTGCCTCACAGCAAGAGGTTCTCCCATTCGATTCTCAGCTAGTGTGTGGGGTCCAGTGGCATTCTGAAAGACATGCGTGAATGGGCGTGCCTTTGTTGAAGGTTGGGCATCGAGCTGGCAACTCGGCACTGTGAAAATCTACTGCCAATCATTAGCAGACCGGAGTTCCACTGTGGCGACCCCTAACTGGGAAAAGCCAAAAGACAACAACAACCACAACTTACCCTGCTGCAGGCAGCCCTAGGAGATGCAGCAAATCATGGCAAGATAAAAAAAATATATGTTTTTTCATTGTTTGCCCATAGTAGTCCTTTAAGTCTTAGACACGGAAGACCTATACCAGAAAAGCATTGGTAAATATTAAAGCTATCTTACCACTGGGTCTCTTCCTTTAGTCCTTTCAAACTGTATCCTCAAAATGAATATGTTTTGTCCAGGAGACACCTCCTCTTTCCTTATAATTCTCAAATTATTCATGTTTTATACTTTTATCATGCATAATGCCATGTTTATTTGCTGTTTTTTCTGCCACATGTGAATAAGTAATAACTTGGAATTTCCATTCTTACTTCTCTTATTATTGCCCATGCATCTGGTACCCCACTGCATCAGATTTCTCCAAAAGTATTACAGAGTATAATCCCCCCCACTTTCAATTCAGAATTTTTTCACTGTCCAGTAAGACCCTCAATATAGGGGGGTCTACCTGCAGAGGTGAGAGTCAAGTGATGAGTAGCAGTCCACTCTGCCAGACCCAACTGACTCCCCTACCAATGTCAGGAGCTCCAAATCACCTTCATGCCATGTGCCCCCTTACACTGCAAGGCTGCATGTATGCATAAATGCCTTCCTTGGCTACTGCAGTACACTTATGCATAGGAATTGTTTCCGATAATAACTAGAGAATAATTCTTTAATAGATTTTTTTGCTTTCTTGCAATCTATTTGTTCAAAAGGACTATTTAATGTTTCAGTTTGCAGCTTCATGAGTTTTTGTATATTTAATTGTTCACTTAGAAAAGAATGAGTCAAACAATACAGTTAAATATTTTTAAGGATTCACGTTTAGAAAGGCTGAGGCTAGTCATCTACTTATATATTTACTAATTGATAAAGTACTTGTGGACAGCTGTCACATGTGCTCAGATTGATTTCCATTGGCAAGACTGATTTTCATCACACTGTCATTTAGATATCTTTTTAGCTTTACCATCAAAATGTTGATTGCACATCGTCGACACCACTTACATGATCAACTGCTGAAAAAGTCAAACACTAATATTCTGATATGCAAACTCTCGCCCCCCCTCCTAGCAAATTATCACTTGTTTTTAGGTGTGAAGTGGTCGGAAATTTCAACATTCGGTTTTATTTTGGCATTCTGAAAATTTGGCAGTGCAGATTTTGCATAAATTTGTCAACAATTTGCACATTCCACTATGTGCAATCAACATTTTGATGGTAAACCATGTTTTTATTTTGCATTGTAATTACTGAAACTGTAACTAGAACGTCCACGGCATGGCAGTCTTGGGTGATAACAGTTTACTACGTTGTCCCAAGACAAAATAATTTCATGCTGGAGATTACTGTTATCCCACTCTGGAAATTAGTGTGTGTGTGTCTGTGTGCATAACACTGTATATAATGTACAGCTACTGTAGACAGCTGAGAACTGGGGGGGGGGGGGTATTCAGCATGAAACCTATTTGTACGCAGCTGATTTAAGTCCATACCCACGCCAACAGTTTATATTTCCTGCATGCTTTTGTTGCTTGACTGTACTGAAGAAGTTGTTTAGTACTCATATTTGTTTGCCCTGTTTGCATTTTAACCTATTTAGTATCACTGGTTTGGCTCAAGAGCCATTATCCCTTGGTAGTTGTCAGATTTAAGAGTGCAATTTTTAAAAGGGTTTAAAGTTAATGTTTGGCAGTGGATTGGATCATAGCACTACAGCCCATCACATAATACCTTCACATTGGTCAACAGTGTTGGGATTCAAACCTGTTATGATCATCCCTTCACATTACACTTGTTTGTAGTGATGGGATTCAAACTTCCTTGGTCTGCCACTATCCATCCCCCTTTACAAAGTGTACCCATGATTTAATTATCTATTTACAGCAAAGTGATTTAAGGAAGAAACTTCCCAAGTACAAACAGCATACACATACTGGTACACAAACAGAATCCACCATTGTACATAATGCACAAATCAGTGTCTCAACAATTAAGTCTCAAGGCAAAACACTTCAAACCTAATGTTCTCATCATAGGTGACTCAGTTGTGACACACAGATATCCCCCTCACCAGGAAAACGTCATGGTCAGCTGCCTGTCAGGTGCTAGGATCTGTCAAATCATGCATGCATTCAAGTCACTCAGTAACAAGTACCATTACGACTCTGTTATAGGACATGTTGGTATGAATGCCCTGAGACGTACCTCTCTGGACTATATGAAGACATAGATGACCGAACTCTCAGATTCTGTGTCCCAGGCAGGTATGTCCCTTTCCCTAAACAACATTCTACCTTCAGCTAGGATGATGCCACAATAAAGATAAAAAAATGCTTGATTTCAATAACTGGCTGTGCTTCTAGTGTCACAGTAGGGGGATCCAGTATCTCTCTGCCTGGAAAGCCATCATCGACAGTCCATGTTGCTTTGCCAGAGGTGGCCTTCACCTGTCTCCTCAAAGCTTTCAATACTGACAAAAATGCTTGCCTTCCCCATACTGTCTTTTTTTTTTATGCAGGTTCCAAACAATAATACTCCTGATGTAAAGAAATCCACTAAAGAGAAACTCAAGGTCAAGCTGCATAAAGCTGGGAGCTTGAACAGTAAATTACACTCCCAGGAAGCACTCATCACCTTGGAAGGTGCTGACATTTGCACAGTCACTGAGACTAGCTTGAAGGCCGCTGAGAGCACCCAGGCCATACAAAGCTACAGTGCCTTTCACACATTTAGACCCCAAAACGAGCATGAAAGAACCAGAGGTAGAGTTGTATCCTTCTTCATTAAACCCAGATACACCTCGAGACTGGTGAAACAGTATGAGCTACTCTAGGTCCAAATAACTATAGGTAAAATACCCCTCTACATCATTGCTAGCTACAGGTCCCCTACCATGAAACAGAAGCAGCACACCGCCTACTTGGACTTGCTAGACTCACTCAGTATACAGCCAAACACCTTGGTCATGGGAGATTTCAACTATCCTTCCATCGATTGGGTGACTTACATGAGCACAAACATGACTGCTATGAGGTTCTTGGAATTTGTTAATTCAAATTCCCTAGAACAGTTGGTCCACACCTCCACAAGGGGCTCAAATGTCCTGGACCTTGTAGTCACCAACATGGGGGGGGGGGGTCACTGCACTATCCCCTGTGTGTTGCCCACTCTGTTAAGGTCAGACCCAAAAAAAAACAAGACACTCTGATGGACTGTAAGTATAAATAAGCTATACAACAAAAGAAAGAAACTGATATCCAAGAACAGGAGGGAACTTACTCAACAGAACTTGAACAAGCAAATCAGATATCTTAAGACCTCTAAGGCTATCTACAAGTCTAAATTAACATCCCTAGCTAAAGACAATCATAAGGCATTCTTTAGCTATGTCTGAAACCTAAAAGGGAATGCCCAGCTGTGTGCCAATCTTATAGTGGACAGTACCACTCTCACTGAACCTGAGGAAATTGCCAACCTGCTAGCTGTCAGATTTAACAATAACTTCAGTCCCCTGTCCCCACCAGACATATACCAAAGCATTCCTAACACCAGTCTTCTGCCGAGTTTCTCCAAAGAACAGGTCATATAAGCACTCTACAAGGCCAAAAACATGGCCTCTATGGGACCAGATAACATCCCATGCTCCTTACTAAACAACCTAAAACAAGACCTAGTGGAACCACTCGGCACTATCTTTAACCATAGCCTTAAAAGTGGCTCTGTCCCAGCAGAGTGGAGAAAAGCAATAGTAATCCCCTTGCACAAAGGGGGTCCAACTGACCCTGGGAACTATCGACTCATAAGCCTAACCAATTTTAACTGCAAGGCCATGGAAAGAATCATCATGGACCTTATACACACTGGTTTTCAAAGTCCATTGAACATGTGGGAGAAAGACAAATGTAGGTTTTGTAAAACCAAATTGGAAACAGTCACACACCATGTTGCTGGCTGTGACACACTAATGGCAAAAGGACTGTATACTGAAAGGCATAATAATGTGGCGAGACTGTTGCACTGGGGATTATGCAAACATTATGGTATCAAAGTGGCTGAAAAACACGGGAAACATGAGCCACAAAGCATCATAGAAAATGATTACGTTTATATCATATGGGATCACCCATTACCAATAGTTCAAAAGATAGATGCTAGAAAACCAGATATAGTGGTCCAAAAGAAAAAAAACAAAAAAAAAAAAAACAAAAGTAGCATTGATCATTGAAATCGCCACACCCAGGGACTACAGTGTCTTGCAAACAGAGAGACACAAAGTCATAAAAATACCAGGATCTGCAGGCAGAAGCAAGAGCAATGTGGAAGAAAGATACCGAGACAGTTCCAACAGTAGTAGGAGCAATCTACAATCATATTTAGATACGTTTCCAATCTATGTAACCCCATACTAATTGCAGGAGTCATCATTACTGGGCACATTGCTGGTGCTACGAAGAGCACTTTTGTCTGACATCAAAGACTGAAATAATACTAATTTAATGAACTTTAATCATACTTTGACTTAGGAATGGGGTCCATTCCCATCATGGTATTAGAAACCCAAAAGATTTGAAGAAATTAGGAGAGAGAGACCTTAACCACAAGGACATAAGTGACTTTCAAAACCTTGATCTGACCCAGTTTAGTTTCATCAAGGGTGGATTTTGCTTATTAAACCTAGCGGAGGTCTTTAAGAATGTCACCAATCCCTGGATGAGGGCAAAACAGTACATACTGCCTAGCTTGATGTAGGCAAGGCCTTTGACACAATCCTCCATTCAGGTATCATAGAGAAACTCTCCCAGCTGGGGATTAACCCATACATTACTAGAATGCACACTGTCAAAATTGGGTCGTCGACCTCCACCAGTAGACCAGTTACCAATGGGGTACCACAAGGATCTGTGCTGGGCCCTCTACTGCTTGGAATCTATTTCTCTGAAGTTCAGGAGATGGTAGATGGCCTGTAGCTTGCCAAGTTTGCAGATGACTGCAAACTGGATGCAATCATAGAGTCCCCCAGTGATATTAACATTTTACAGAAAGGGCTGACACAGACAAATGATTGATGCCAAACTCATGGACTAAAACTCAGTGCAAAAAATGCCTCATTATCCCCGTTGGCAAAGTAGCCCCTGCTAAGTATGAAATACATAACACCACTCTAAGCTCAAACTCAGTGGTGCAAGACTTGGGAACACAGGTTGCTAGCAATCTAAACTTCAATCATCATGTCTCCATGGTGCTAAGAAAACCATTCAACATTGTCTATCTCATAGATAAGGGCATCACATCCAAGACCAGGGAGGTTATAGCTTCACTGTACTTGACCCTTATCAGACCACTAACTGACTAAAGCTCTCCTTTCTGTATGTACCTTACCAGACAACTGCAGCAACTGGAGAGACCACAGAGATTTCTAACCAAGAGAATTCAGGGTTTCCATAACATGACATACATGGAAATACTAAAAACCCTGTCACTGTACTCTGTATCATACAGGCTGCTAAGAGGAGGCCTATGCCTGGCATCCAGAGCAGTCTTGGGCCCTGCCCTACAGGAAATGCTGCACATCTGCAAATCAAATGGTCAAGCATAACTTGCTCCATGAATCTCAACCTAGCCTGTGACATTAACAGAGCATGCTGGACAGACAAATACATCTCCCAGTGATTGTCACTGCTCTGCAATACACTCCCATTCCATGTGAAGCAATGGCCATGACCTCAATGACCATATGACCATATTCAAGTCCAACCTTGACAACTGGACGGGTCACTGTAAATTCATCCTGGGGGTGCCACCATAAGTGCAATCTTGACAACTGGATTAGTGACTGTAAATTCACCCTGGGGGTGGCACCTATGTCCCTCATGGACAGGGGCAGTCAGTGCTGATTACAGAGTCTCTCTGCTAACAATGACCATCTAACTATGGTCAATAAGGGTACCAGGGTTATTACACAGCTATGCTGTAAAGGCTCTAGGAACATTAGCCTAGTAACCTCCTATGAACCTAATTCCCCAATATGATACTGTGATATTCTGAAACTACTTAAACATAAGGATACATGGAAATGCTTAACATACATTTGACTTGGTAAATGGATCCCCAAACACAGTGTTCCCCAAACATAGTGTACCCATCAAGTACATTAAAGCTAGCAAGATGCACTTCCAAAGTGCTTCCAAATACCACTAATAATCAATTCATTATCATTTGGACTGTACTTGGGGGAGGTGTGTTTGAGTATGTAGGGAAAATAAGATAATAACCAATAATGAAGAGATATCAAAAGCAGAAAATATATTAACCAAGACATAAAATGAACAAATAGGAGAGGGTGTGGATCTAGTTAATTGACTGCCTTAGGACAGAGGTGGCCAGCAGGGAAAATGTAAATGGTTATACTGCTCTTCCAATACAGTTGAACAGGAAGATGGGATGCAACTGAAAACTGTAAATCCAAAAGAGGTCCGTGAATAATTAATCCATACCAGCAATGTACTATTACTACACATAGTATGAGTAGTACAATAGAAGAGCAGACAAAAGCTCTGGTTGTTAAGTGTAAAATCATATAACAAATAATTTAGTGAAATGAATCACACAGTATCATGCCAGCAAGTAAACATATAGCATGTGTTCACTCCATGCAATTCCTGAGTCATTATATGTACAGTACAACATTAATCATGAAAGCATCACACCCAAATACCTTTCAATTGTGTAGATTTTCATAGAATATCCATATTTAGGTTTTATATTTCTGTTCTGTTTTTGATAAAGTGTGTCGTTTGCTGGCAAAGCATTGAGGACTGAAGTCACTAAATATAATGACATGCATTTAAGTTTTAGACTTCATAACCTTCAGAAAATGTATGCTAACAGAAATCCTGTTATTCTAATATATTTTTTTAAGTTTATAAGAGTAATATTTAAAATAAGTCCCTATTTTTGGACCTTTGCACACTACCCCAATTATGTTTTGTCCAGATTTCTTACATTAAGAAGTTGACAGGTATGCGCTTTAGCAGCACATTAAACCTATAAAATGTTTCCTTACCTCATTCTATTTATGCATGGAACCTACACCTCCAAATTACGAAGCTGGGCTCTTTGTCATGCCTCCATAGCTGTAACAGTGATCATTTGTCTTACTCATGCACAATAACATTGTTTTAACTCATTTTGTATAGTTTTATCAAAACCTTTTTCTTCTGTACAGTGTGAAGACTGCCACAGCCTTGCTCTATAAAGTCCTATCAATTAACTTCATATAGAAAAGAGCCTCACTGTAAACATACATCTGTTACTTCAAAGTGCTTTTACACTCACTTGTACTCTTAAACTTTGTACTTTCCTATTATATGTTTCATTAACTTGATTCAGAACCTCCATTCATGTCTTATGCCATCTGTTTTCCAACATTTATGTTTTTAAACAATGCCCCCCCCATAACACTGAAAAAGATATCAGACCAAAAAAGCTCTATTAAATTCCTTAAGATCTGCATTTCTCCATTTGGTGCCCACACAATTCATTTCAGTCCACTTACCTTTTTGAGATTTAAGATTTAAGTAAACATCCCTATCTATACTCCTTAGTTTCAATCCTATTTTTATTAGTTAGTTATCCAACCTCCATCACCCAAACATTATATCCAACTCAGTGATAAGATTTCTGTCTCACACTCCGAGGTGCTTGAGGTGTAGCATCGCCTTTAATATTCCCTTCCAGGTTTCCAGCTGCATCTTCTCACTGCCTCCCAACCAGATACCTTCTCTAAGAGGAAGCAAGAAAGTATGTGCTTGCTTACACCTGACAATTAAGTCGGTCTGTATCTAGTTTTTCAGGTGGTTTTACAGTACGCTTCCAAGCCAGGATAGCCAGCAGCCTTACCCCTTCCCTATCACATAACCTATTTCCTACCATATGCTAGACCAGACTTTACACTTACTAAACATCTGTTGTAGTACATAATTTGTCCACCAGGTGGCATCCATACCCAATCCTACCTCCATAGGTCTATCCCTGTGACTTACAGTCTAGCTTATCTTACTGCTGTGGTGGCAATCTTGCTAACAATATTACCTGCTTTAGATTCCTAGTTGTACCCCTTTGTCACAAAGTATTTCTCTATCTCTACTTCCCTCATCTCTACTCTATCCCTCAACTATACCTACCTTCAATAGTCAGTGCTCTGCTGATTGTTTCGATCTGAACTTGTCCTCCTACTCTTGTCTCTTCCTGCTCCGTTCGCCCTGCGGGCTCACTCCGCTCCCCTACCCTACCCCCAAATCTCACCCACCCCCAGGTGTCCTAGACTTATAATACCAGACCACACCCTCCTCCACAATCCAACAAATAGAATACTCTCTCCACCCTTATAACTACACCACACCCACACAGCCCACATCCTATCACTAGCCCACTCCTTCCACTTAAACATCTCTTATACTTTAACCTTTTCTCACCTTGCTTAAAATTTCCTTACTTATACACTCATGTCTACCACTTCTAACTCTACACCAACTAAGCTACTACTTACCACCATATTCTTATCTGTTTTAACCTCAGCCTATGTCTTAACCTCTTTTGAACACCAAACTTATTTTCAATATCATTATCCCACCAAACAAACAGCTACACATAGCCACACTTTCATCCATTATAATTTAAATATCTTATCCACACCTACATACTTACCAGTAAAGTACCACAGACTGGCACACATTAAATATAATAGCCTTTTACCTAAGAAAGCTCAGTATCAAACTAATAACTTACATTATATTTTGCTTAAACTAAAAAAGAATTCCTTACAAGATGGAGACATCCATCCCAATCCAGGCCCAGCCAATATCCTTTCTACTGAATCTATAACCATTAAACCCTCTATCCCACACACCCAAAACAAACACCCAAATTCACTCCTTATAGCACACCTCAATATACAGAGTGTTAATAACAAAGTTGCCCATCTCCATGCTCTCTTGGATGTACACTCCTTTGACATTCTATGTTTAACAGAGACATGGCTAAAACCAGCAACCCAAGATAATCAAATCCTCCCATCAGGATATAATATACTACGACTAGACCGTTCAAAGAGAAAGGGAGGGGGAGTAGCAATTCTTTTCAAGGATGGATTACAAGTCACTTCTCTACCTTATAACCCGCCAAAAGACAGTAATGCTGAAGTTCTTATTTCTAAAGTACAACTTACTTCTAATAAATCCTTGTACATCTTTTGCATCTACCTACCTCCTGGAAACAATGTATCTAAATTTAAAGATATACTTAATTGGGTATCATCAACCTTCCCACAAGAAACTATAATCCTTGGTGATTTCAATATTGACTGGAGATGCATTGGTACTGACCATCCTATTTCTCACATTAACCTTCATGGTTTCTCACAGACCATCACCTCCCCAACTAGAATTAATAAACCTACCAATAAAGAGAGCACCTTGGACTGGATCCTTATTAATAACTGCCACCAACCCTAGAAAGTAGGTGTCTTCCCTGATGATGTAAGTGACCACTCTTTGACCTACATAATCAGGCAAAAGAATGATATCCCACACCAAGCATCATATAGGACAATACGGTCAAACAAACAGTTTAACCAAAGGTCATTCCAAACTGAACTTAGCTCCTGTGATTGGTATCCACTAAAAACCCTCCCTCTTCAAGAGGCTGTTAAACACTTTAACTCTACCTTCTTAAATATCCTTGACCAATATGCACCAAAGCGTACTATCAGAACTAGGTCAAAACCAGCCCCATGGCTCACTAAAGACACAAGGCAAAAAATGTTACTTAGAAATAAAGCCTGGACTAGGTGGAGGACTGCAAAAAAACTTAACAGATCAACAAATATTTAAACAAAAGAGAAATATGACAAAAAAGCTATACTTTCAGACAAAAAAACTTTTACTGTAAAATGCAACAAACACACCTAAACAATCCTCAGAAATTCTGGGCAAGTATCAATAGTCTGTTACACCCAGGTCACTGCAGCACACCATCCCCAACTGGTGCTAATCAAGAAACTCCCAACCAAACTGCTAATGCCTTTAATAACTTTTTTACTGAAGCCATCCAATCTCTAGCCAGCCAGCTAAACCCTGACAGCTCTAGCCTCCCTAACCCCATTTCTAGCTCTCTTCCTACCTTCATATTTCAACCCATCTCTACTAATTTCATCTACACACTCATTCTAAAACTTAAGCCTTGTACGCCTTCTGCTGACCAGATTCCAGCACAATATCTGCAAAAAGCAGCTAAAGTAGTAGCTTATCCAATATCAATCCTAATAAACAGAACCTTAATGAGGGAACCATCCCAATCATCTGGAAAATCTCACACATTATCCCCCTACATAAAGGTGGTAACTCCAATGAATATTCCAACTATCGACCTATAGCCCTACTATCCCCTTTAGCAAAAATAATGGAAAATGTATTCATCATCAGCTTCTGGACCACCTACTACAACACAACTTACTAGCACAAAGCCAACATGGCTTCAGACCATACCATAGTACCACTACAGCCCTCTTATCCTTCACTGACACCATTAACAGAAATCGCAATAATAATGTTCTCTCTTCACCTCTATTTATTGATCTTTCAAAAGCTTTTGATATGGTTAACCAAACATTGCTTATAAACATTCTTAAATCACTTTCACTCGATACTCTAGCTGTACAATGGTTTAGCTCCTACCTAAGCAACCGACAGCAAGCTGTTATGTGGGAAAATAATCTATCATCCCACCTGCCAGTTACACTAGGTGTTCCCCAGGGCTCTATTCTTGGTCCTCTATTATTCTCCATTTTTATTAATGATCTCTGTAAAGCTACTCCTCATGCAACCTGTATACAATATGCAGATGATTCAACAATAATCTGCACAGCCAAATCTTCATCAGAACTACAGTCCTTAACTCAGGAAATGTTTAACACAGTAGAATCATGGTTCTTAAAACGATGCCTCCTCCTGAATCCAAAAAAAACTAAGCTCCTGCTTTTTACCCCTACCCGGAAGCATATACCTTTAGATTTCTCTGTTACTTCTAACAATGGTACCGTCATATCCCCTGATGCTACCACCAAGCTCCTAGGAATTACTATAGACAACAACCTCAACTTCGACTCCCATATTAATAACACTATAAAAACAGTCAACAGAAAAATGGGTTCCCTATATAGAGTCAAATCCTTCCTCACTCCTATAGCAAGATCTACTATTGCCCACTCCCATCTAATCTCAACACTACTTTATGCCTCACCAATCTATACTAATCTGTCAAAACATAATTGTCTCAAACTAGCTACATCCTATAATAATATTGCAAGATTTGCCACTGGTAATCCCTATAGAACCCATCACTGTCAGAATCTAAAACAACTAGGATGGCTTGAGCTACATAATCAGCTTCAATATAGTCAACTTATCATTGCACATAAGATCCTCTACCACCCAAATAATACTCCAATACTTTCAAACATCATTACCCCCTATAAAAATCTTACTAATTTACGATCATCAAATAAATTGTTAGTTAACATTAGTAAGTCAATCAACTTGGCTGGTGACTCTCTGTTCTCAAACACTACTGGGAAAAACTGGAATCTTCTACCTACTGTCCTAACTTCTCTTCCTTCTCTACCTCTCTTCAAACAAAAACTGAAAATATTCCTCAGAACAAAATGGCTATGCCCTTGCAACAACCCTGACTAGCTGATTAACTCTACTAATTTTCCCTCTACTTATCCCTCTTGACACCTTTGTTCTTATTTCATTTGTAAGTAGAACTGTTTACTTGTAAGCTACTATGATTGACTCTTTATAAATGTCGTATCCTATAATTTTGTAAATAGTACTCTTTTTTTTTTAAACCATTATCTTTGATGTATTGTAATTAGTTACTTACCAGTGTGTTTGATATTTTTGTAAATAATTACTAACCAGTGTGTACCAAAATGTATATCAATATTTTTTTCTCTATGTAAACTTTATTTTATTCTACACTATTTTACTTTTTTATTTGTTATTGTTCTGGAGCTTTTCTCCCCGGGCCTCTACTGAAAATGGACATATATCCAGTTAGACTAGCCCGGTCAACAAATGTAAAAGTAAATAAATAAATAAATATGCTACTTGTGCGATTTGCATGTCCTTTCTTTGCTTGTCTAGATTGGTTCTTATAAAGTAATCCAGCTTCAACTCACCTACCCAAATATGCCATATAACTGAATACCATAAATAACCCATCAAACAAGTTCTCAAATCAATGACAGAAAGAGTTGCAACGAAAAGAATAAATACATAAATAAATAAAAACCAGATTAAAAATCCCCACTATTTACTGCTTTAGTTTCATGGCCATCGACTGAGACTTTATCAAAGCAATTATGCTCAAAATAAATGAAATGCAGCAAAGTGCAAGACATCATGGCGCCAATCTCCCAAAAAGGTGAATTAATGTAATACGTTTACAAAGAGTGAAGACTGTACCCTATAAAAACATACACAACAATATGCAGCTAAAAAAAGTTTTTTTTTTCTTTTATGAGTTAAATGAACCATTAGTATTTAAATAGTCATTTAAATTGTTGTGTCTTTCGGCTTTTCCCGGTTAGGGGTCGCCACAGCGGAATGATTGGTAGCTGATTTTTATGTGCCGAGTTACCAGCCCTGATGCACAACCTTCAATGAAGGTATGCCCATTCACGCATGTCTCCACACAGACGACGCTCTAGCTGAGAATCGAACCGGACAGCGTCTTACTGCAAGGCGACAACACTACCTCAGTACCACCACCGCGGATATACTTTTTTGAATTCCACTTTTATCCTTTTGCTGGCTGATTAGAGCTATGATGGCATGTATTTTTGTCCATTTCATACTTATGCTCTCTCTAGTGATTCTTCCCTCTCTAGTATCTAATTATTGTCCTTTTGAATTGAACCTTATAGCCCTACTTGGAATTTACAACAGGCAATTTTCACTTTCCTAAATTTAGGTGTCACATCAATGACCTGCAAGCATGTTTAGCTTGCTTTAATATTTATGCATGCCTATTTTTTCTGTATTTGATATAGCTCTGTATTGTTTACTTGGACTTAACTTGTACAGTATTAACAGCTCATTCATTTTATTTGTCTTATATACTTGATATTTCATATCAATTGTTTAATTAATTACAATAAACCTTTCTTGAGTGATCATAATAGGTTAGTCTGATTTCAGGGTATGTACAAATCTGTTATCTTATCTGGGTGGACGCTGAAATTACACATTTGCACAGCTCCCAAATGAGCCACTGTTTCACAGGAACAGGGTGACATTTGTATGAAGAACAACAATACTGCCCATTTGAATCTCACTAGGACACTGATGTGTATTCTAAATAGCCTTGCATCCCTCATATTTTAAGGAAAACATGCAATTCTTCCCTACATGTCAATCAAATTAAAAGCATAAATGATATCCAGGGATAAAGTATGTACAAAATATATATCTGATAAAACCACAATTTCATTACGTCAAAGAATCATTCTCCATCAGCACCCTAACTAGATTTTTAGAATACAGAGAGACACCAGCTTGTCAAAATGTGTTTTTAGATACTTTTTTTTTCTTTCAAAGAAACCATACTAAGAAGTGCATTAAGGGATGTCTAAACAATGGACAGGTATTGTCAGCTGAATTTTTTCATCTAGCTAAGGTGTGCCTTTCTCTAGAAGTAAGTAATATTTTAGTGAATTTAGTGGAGATACATATATGATGGGTAGCAACCGGGCTATCTAATTTGGTATAGTATGAGGCTCAATCTTCAGGATTATGGGTTGAAGTAATACACTGGGCAAGTCCCTTTGTCTGACAGTTGGTGAAGAGAATTAAAGCTGTGAGCAGTTAACAAGCCCCGATCCAAGAAACAGGATTTGATTCCCTTAGCCTTCATTTGCCTAATGTGTGACCTTGAAAAGACAATGCTTTAGGGCAATTGGAAATTAGGGCTAGATTTACTAATTCGCAAAAAGTCACCAAGGCCAGTAAAAAAGACCCAGACTTTTACTATTAAACACTCACTCCAGTCCCTCAGCCAAAAGGCTGTTCTAGATTCACTAGTTATCTCCTGGACTGCATGCCTAGTAACTACCTAAAACTTTATTACATGTAGTTGAAAAGAACAGCTAATGGCCAGTTACTCAGGTGTCTTCTCCCTGACAGAAGCTCTAGTAGCCAGTACATTTTCTTAACTTGAAACAACAAGCAGTGTTACTGGAATATAAAAATCTGTAATGACTGGTGTGACAAAATAGGAACCCAGCCTGTCTACTACTATTATACCACTTTAAACAAGAATTCCAGAGAAAGACAAACAATTTGGTGATGAAGGCTCAAAACCTGGGTTATTTCTTGAATGCTACTGCAATTCACTTAAAGGGTTAACAGGTTTTGCATTCAAATGCCTTTTCAGAATTTAAGTAGTGTAATATCTGGCATTATCGACTGACTGCAATCCTCAAAACAGTACCAGAAATCCACTGTATTTACATGAAACAGGACAAACAAATTGGTCACAATCAGGGACATTGTACAGTATCAGGGACATTGTGCAGTATCAGGGACATTGTGCAGTATCAGGGACATTGTGCAGTATCAGGGACATTGTGCAGTATCAGGGACATTGTACAGTATCAGGGACATTGTGCAGTATCAGGGACATTGTACAGTATCAGGGACAGCTGAAAGGTATGACTGGTGCATACCACAATCTTTATTTGAAGACAACCAAGCGCTCTCCATAGTTGTGCTCACAGTAGCTGAACAGGGGAAGAAATGAGGAGAACCCAAGAATAAGAGGGAAGAATGGGATTAGAATCCAGCACAGGATAGCGCAATAAGCAAAGAACCAGATTCAAGTCAAATGAAAAACTGAAAAAGGAACATTTGTTCCCGACAGACAGGAACTCTAACACGTGTCATTTTTGACAGGAATTTTATGTGTAGCAGGACTTCATGAGCATAACCTGAAGAACAAGGAATGTTTTCTGAATACTACTAAAGTGAGAAGATAAAAAGAAGGACAAAGGTACTGATAAAGAATGTTTGTTTTGTTCCTAACAGTTTGGTTAGTTGACAGATACAATACTGATCTTTTTGTCTCCCATTGTGTCCAGGCATGACACCCCTAATCATGACATTCTGAGTGTCTCTCCTCTCTGGTAAGATTAGCCTTTAGTTGGCCTCCTTTACATGTCAACAAAATGTAACCGAATGAACAATGACTTGTTAGATTACAACATTTCATTTCTGTGACCTGCAGCCATGATTCCCACAGTTTTAGTAGGACAGTAGGAGCACCGTCACATAGGTGTTATTTCCCTTTCTGAGAATTTCTCTTTTCCTTCCAGTTGTGTGACCATGAAATTACTATACAATACTAATATGGTGAATGGAGAGAAGTCTCCCACATGGAAGAGCTGTGGTGAGGTTGCCCCATGCAAAAACTCTAAATGTGTAATCTTGCTATGAGTTAAAACAGTAAATCCAAAGGCTAGGGAAAAGCGAAAACGTCCAGAATAGCTCACATAAAATTTTATTAGGTAAAAAATAATAAAACTGACATCAAGCGCTTTCGCCTGGATTAATACCAGGCTTTCTCAAGATAAAGCATTTTCAGAAAATCAGAGTTTAAATATTTTCTGACCAAAGTCATGTGACTTAGCATGGTAACAAATTACAATATGCAAATGAATTGTTAAAGCACCCATTAAAATCTCATTAAAATAAAACAGTAAAATAAAACAGGTAATCAAAAAAACTTACAAAAAGGTTACAAAAAACATGTATATACTTGCAATACAACCTGTACTAGAAATAATTGAATGATTCTTAACAATTATCCTCAGGCTTCATAAAATCCTAAAAAGATCTTTTAAATCTTTAAATATTCCTAAAAAGTTTCCTTAAAAAGCTTCATGTGTATCTTAATAACTGTTTTATAAATACTGTTGTGAAAATTTTTTATATTGTCATGTAAAAAAGAAAAAAGAATATTAAAAATAGTTAAAAGATTGTTGAATAAACTTTGCAAAATGGATAAAATAATCCACCTAACTGCACGCTGTGAAAATGTAAAATCATAACTTGGCCCTCCTTAATTTTAAAACACTCGTGATACTAATACTATCTTTCAGACCAGGGGGCTTAGTTGCATTTAATTTAAGCTGCCATAATTCCTTGTACTCCAGTCGGACCTCCCAATCACCCCCTCTACCATCCTGCAGGACCTGCTCTAAGATTATAAACTTAAGCTGCATATTAGGGCATACACCAAGATGCTTAAAAAAAGCATTGTTGTCCTTCTTCTTAGACACATCATAAAGATGTTCGTATATCCTTCTTCTAAGGGTTCTCTCAGTTTTGCCCACATAAAAACTGGAGCATTGAGTGCAAAAACCTAAATAAACAACACCTTTTGTACCACAATTGTAATAATGCTCAGCCCTAAATTTAAACCTCCTAGAGGGAATAAATAATGAGCTGTCATTAAGTACATAAGGACATTGTTTACATGAACCACACTTGTACGTTCCAAGTTTAGGATAAACCCTCATGCTATCGACTCCAGGTCTTTTCTCAAAAAGTCTCTTGAGGTTCATGTGCACTTTTTCTGGGGACTCTTTAAGGGTGGAACAGTCAATTTTAAGATTTTGGCCCATTTTGGCACAACATGATGATTTTAAGCAGATTATTAAGGAACGCCCCCATTTTGTCAGGAGAAGGGACATGAACCTCAAGAGACTTTTTGAGAAAAGGTGCAGTTAGGTGGATTATTTTATCCATTTTGCAAAGTTTATTCAACAATCTTTTAACTATTTTTAATATTCTTTTTTCTTTTTTAATATTCTTTTTTCTTTTTTACATGACAATATAAAATATTTTCACAACAGTATTTATAAAACAGTTATTAAGATACACATGAAGCTTTTTAAGGAAACTTTTTAGGAATATTTAAAGATTTAAAAAGATCTTTTTAGGATTTTATGAAGCCTGAGGATAATTGTTAAGAATCATTCAATTATTTCTAGTACAGGTTGTATTGCAAGTATATACATGTTTTTTGTAACATTTTTGTAAGTTTTTTGATTACCTGTTTTATTTTACTGTTTTATTTTAATGAGATTTTAATGGGTGCTTTAACAATTCATTTGCATATTGTAATTTGTTACCATTCTAAGTCACATGACTTTGGTCAGAAAGTATTTAAACTCTGATTTTCTGAAAATGCTTCATCTTGAGAAAGCCTGGTATTAATCCAGGCGAAAGCGCTTGATGTCAATTTTATTATTTTTTACCTAATAACATTTTATGTGAGCTATTCTGGACGTTTTCGCTTTTCCCTAGCCTTTGGATTTACTGTTTTTTCTTGGTCTGGACTCAACCTTGTTTCTTATTACCTTTCTATGAGTTAACCAATTATAATTTTGACTGGATGGTCTACCAGGGAACTGGAGTTAGGGATATGAAAGGAAACTCCATTAAGTGACCATATATACAGCTGTGCCATAGAAGGCTGCTACTCAGAGATGTCAGGGAGTTCTCATTTTGCTTTCTGTTCCTTATGTCTCTTATTCTCTGCTCTGAATGTGCAGAGCATGTAAACCCTGGATAATCTGCCTCCCTGTGCCCTGTAAGAGCCATATTACAAAATTCACATAGCCAAACATTTTTTACACCAAAGGGTAGCCATCTGGTCTGCAGCACAACATGGACAGGAAATGAATAATTCCATGTCCTCTAACCAAGACAGAATAGCTGACCATCAACCACTCACCTTTCTGAATGGCCTTGCAGGTGCCCAGATAACTATTCAAACTGAGGTTACCTGCATCATAATCAGGACCACAACATCTATACCACCTATTATTAAGCAAACTGTTTTCCAATTAAAATATTTTTTCCTTGCTTTTCATGTGGTTGTATTACAGGAATATACTTTTGCAAGATTGGGCTATTTCTTTTCAGTATGAGAAGCAGCTTTTGATTGTGATTTGCTTACAGCCACGATAAGCCTAAAGTAATTTACCAGATGTAGTTTTGTAAGACTTAAAAATTGGAATTATGGTTACATATTTCATGCTACAAAATGTACTGAGTTGCACATAGGATTCCTCTCTCTCTCTCTCTCTCGGTTTTAACAATTCAGTCATCTTATTTCTTTTCCTCCCTGCAAATTCATAAAGGAGACCAAATGCTGTTTGAAGAGAGCAGAAAGTGATCTGATGAGAAAATTAATGATTTCTTTGTTAGAAATACACTTGTCTGGCTGATGTATACTTGTAAACATCCTGCCTTTCCACTGTCAGCATAACAGGCTTTGATACAGACTAATTGGGATCATTATTTGTACAGAACAGGCTGGGCTGTACTTCCTAAATTCATGTCTCAGTCATGACAAGTGAACTTGCATGGAACATTGCTCTCTTTTCATGCTGTTGAGTTATGCGCTATGAGAGTGTTGCAGAATATATGAATATAGTTATTTAATGTAGATTTCTACTTCTGTCTTATAAGGGTGAGTACTGACAGACATCTGATGGATATCTGATGACCACATCATACAGAGTAAACTATGTCATGTTTTGCAAGTAACATATGAGAAGCTTACAGTTAGAATCAAGGAGGCAGATGCAGGCTTACCTACAATGTAAGATAAAACACACAATGGATTGTTAAGGATTGATGTAACTGGGCTGATGAAGGTCTAGCTGAGTATTCATGTAATCAGAATTAAAGTACAGCTAATGCAGTTAGTGTAAATAGCTACCTTGTACTGTTCAGTAGTTTATATAGGTCCTTTCTGCTTACTGACCAAACTGTCTCACAAATAAACATCCTCACACACAGTACCAGTTCAGTTTAAAACTTCACTGCATGACTTCCTATGCATTTTCAAACTACAGCCTGATTTATTTTTCTTAAATTAAAATGTATGAATGCCATTAATTCAGAAATCACTGCAACCTCAGTGTTTATGAAGGCGATAGCTATAGCTGCATATGAAATACTGTAATAGTTATAATAATAAATGTTACCTTTTGTAAGCAAACATTTTTTCCAATGAACATGTCACAGTATTCTAGTCTTTTATTGAACAGAACTTGCATTAAAGAAATATTCAGATTTTGGGCTTTTAGCTTTGCAGATGAATTTCTGCACGATCTTTGCAGAAAATTTCTTATTTCTTTTGAGCATAGACTAAAATGATTACTGCTCAACTCTTATTGTCTTTTCTATGGAGATACGTTTATTATATTGCATTAATAGTCTGCTTGCATACACAGCAATGCGCATTGCATTTGTTGCCATGTCACTCTGTCTAAAGATTACAACAAAGCTGAGTCAACATGCATCCAACGTGACAAATACCACTTCCTCTGGTCTAAAGCATGAGATGCCGGGTTATATACCAACATTCTGCAAGTCCACTGTTTGTGCATACATCTCACTATAGGGCCATGGCAATTGATCTTTCTATGCTCTGACTAAGACTGAGTGGTCTTTGAGAAATCTAGAATGAAGCAGAATGGAACAGTAAGTCACCATCTCCAAAAGGCTAGAAACTTTAATATTTTAGCAGCTGACATTTTAAAATATGTACCTCTGTTTGTGGTCTGCTGAGTTTCCATTTTTTCCTTCAAGTCAGTATAGTCACAGAACTTCAAATATGTTTTGTGGCATCATATTTTTCTGTGCAAATAGTGATCTATTTTCTTGATGATTTAGGAAGATGGCTTCAATTAATATGTCATTCAGCTCTGGTGCAGCCTTGCAGACTAGATCACCACCACTGAGGCTTCTCATGCTAGGAATTCCATGAGGTACTCACTGAATGGTATTTTGGAAAATGCCCACAGTTGATGACATTTCAGAAATGAGACTGAGATCATTAACACCTCCATAACAGCGGGTAATGAGGTATGAAAAGACTACGGTGATTGTGATTATTCAGCCTTGCTGCAAGCTCTCACTAACAGGCAACTTATCCTGGGGACCATAACATACCCTGCCAAGTTTTTGCCACCCCTTAATAGTGCTCATTTTTCAAACTTAGCAAATCCATAAATGATAATTGCATTTAATCCAAAAACTAAACCAGCAATAAGACACGGTCACCCTGTAGCGGAAGGAGTGCACCATTATTATTCCATATCTTAATCCCTTTGGAGGATAATCAGTCGTGACTACTTCTTTTCTCTGGTAAATTATTTGGGGAGAGGTGTAATACACAGAATTAACATCATATCAGGTGGTGTAATAATAATGTTAGTGGCACTATTATTAACCAGACAACACTACACTGGGCTTCTGCCCTCAAAGAAGTTAAAGAGTGAACTACATCATGAATTTGAATTAAAAAAATACATTTTTGCAATATCATTGTTATGTCTTAACATATCAAAGGAATTAAAGGCTCACTGTTACACAGAAGCACTCCTCCTAGGGTGAAAATTTCCCCAGTATGACAGATGTGTGTTTAACACCTTTCTTCTTATTTTAATCTGAAGAAAACTGACATTTTGGGAACAAATCGGTTTTAAACAATCTAATAACTTTTACAAAAAGTAGGCAAGTGACTCTTAAATATTGACATGACTCTCAAATGATGTATAATGTACAAATGTTAAAAATTACAAAATATTACTTTTTCCCCATGAAAAGTATTAATTTGTGTTCTAGTCTCATGAAAACACAGCAGTAATCTTCTTCTTTCGGCTTTTCCCGGTTAGGGGTCGCCACAGCGGATCATCTGTCCACTCATGATGTTAGCTTGAAAACATGACAAATACTTGCCAATTAAATCACAAAAAGTCAAGACCATCCAAATGTCTGCATAAGACTACACATGGTACTTAGTAGTAAAGGACCATTTCTCTGTAACTGTTCAAAGCAGTATACCAAATTTCTCAGAATGCATCACTTTCCTGGGTCACAAAATGCACTTAGCTGTTCAAAAAAAAAAATGAGAGAGAGAGAGAGAGAGTTCAGTATTTATGAGAAATAAAATAGAAGTTTTACTTACGATATAATGACAGTTCAGAAAAGAAGAACTGTATGTAGCCCACTACTTTACTCAGCATACTGCGCAGAATTTCACCACAGAACCCCCCCAAAAAAAGAAGTCAGCCTGGCAGTAAAGACACAAACTAAAGCCATAGGGTCCTGTCTTTAAAAGGCAGTGTGCCTCTGTCTCACAGAGATTACTTTGCGAAACTTTCATGTAATAGTAACAAGTTATTTGGCTGCACAGCACCACTATGACTGCCTTTCACATCTTAGAGCTTCCATTACACCATACCTCTATGTTTGTATCTACAACGTTAGCCACTTAAAAGCATGGCACTGTGTCCATGGTAAGTAAACACTACGGAATATATATGTTTTCCTGTGAAATATATAGGGTTGTTCTGCATAATGAGAACTTAGTCACATATATTCTAGAGACTAGATTTATCTGACCTTCTGTGCAGAGATCAGATAGGCCCTAAGACTGTAAAATGGCATGGTGACAGACTGCAGCAATAAAAGCACTATGAAAACCTGGATTTACTAACTGTATATAAAAGAGAATATATTTCACAATTAAAAAAAAATCAGGGACTTATGATAGTTTGCACAAAACACAAACAGTGACTCACAGTAATGTACTTCCCTCTGATATGGAACACTACCTTCATCTGTGAAGGAACTGCAGAAATTCAAGGATCATCATGCTGCTCTTTAACAGATACTTTTTCTCCAAGTGAGCCTGTAACTGTCATTTGTTTTCATACCACAAATGGTACCCACCATGGCTATACACCCGCTATCTTACTGAGAAGAAAGCAAAAAAGAAAAAAGAAACATAGCATCCACAGTAATGCATGTTGACTTGCTGCTACAGGGCACCCCGCCCATATCTCTTAACCTCTTAAAGCAAGAAATCTGGACAAAGCCACAAAAAGTGGGACAAAGGCCCAAAAATAGGGACAGTTTTTAAATGCTGCTCTTACAAACATAGAAAGTTGATAGAATAACAGGTTTTGCATTAGCATGTATTTTCCGAAAGGTATGAACTCTGATACTCAAATGGCTGTCATTCTTTTCTAACTTCAGTCTTTAATGACTTGCCACAAATTTCCCAGAAAACCACAATTTTATGAAAAACAGACCAAAAATATGAGGCAAAAATCTGGACATTCTGAGAAAATCTGTACAGTTGAGAGGTTCGAGTCCCCACCCCATGTCCATTGCCATAGAAAAATTGCCCACAGCACATAAACTTTTAGTTTTTTATTGTTTAGCATGTACTGGTAACACTGTCTACAGATCTATCTGTTTTTCTGCCACTAAAAGTTAAAGTACATCAAGCCACAGTAATAAACTTCAACTGGCAGCTTTCAGACAAGAAGCTATGTCCCACCCCGTCCAAGTCATGGCAATGGTCACTTTAATATGAGTGATCAACATTAGCTGGACATTTTTTTTTTCATCTACTGCGTACCATAACTCTCAACATTTCCTCTCCAAAATATAGAACAAATGTACAAAATGTTAAAAGCAGGGACTCTTTCAACTTAAACTAGTAAGATCACAGCAGTGCTAGTAACAGTTTCTTCAAACTTAATACCATATTAAAATAAAGTTTATTATGACTCATTATTATTTATCATGGCTATTTGTTGCAAAAAAATACAATGCAAGTATGTCTGACCTCTTCAGCGAGGAATAGGGTGGAAATAGAATTTTAAGCATTTAAACTGGGGAGTGTTCATTGTAATAAGGTACAGGAGCTATGCTTCCTCTCCTCCCCAAATAGAGTTTTCCTTTTGTCAATCAGCTGTGATTGCCAATAGTGGCTAAAAAATAGCCATAGAAATGTACAATACTGCAGAGTGCTGAAGGCACTACTACATGGAATCATACCTCTTTTACGTCCCTAATTTTGCAGAACATCTCTGATTCAGCCTCACGTGTTTTTGATTTTGCCTGGATTTCTGTTAAATCACTGAGGACTTTACTCAACGATGCCAGAAATTAGAATTTCACACTCTCCATTGTTTAGAAAATGCATGCTGATGCGCAGCCTGTCATTCTATTTTTAAATGACATAGAGTAATACCTAAAAATTCTCCCTTGACTTTGGGCCTTTGTCCCCCTGTCTCCTATCCTTCCTAAAAAAAAGTTGCTATATATACAGGAAACCATACTTTCAACCATCTCTAGTTTTATCTCATAGTCCTTACCCTGTCCATGATTTTCTGGTAATTCGCTGAGAATTACAGACAAGACAATAATGACAGAATTTTAAAATTCTTATTGTTCAGACCATGCTTCCCAATGTAAAACTTGTTGCTTATTAACTCTAAATGAATTACAGTAATACATAAAAAACATCCCTGATTTTGTCCTCCTGCATCATCGTCTATTTCCACAAATGCTGAGCAAAGTTACATCCCCCCTCCACTGATCAAAGCAAAAGTAAATAAAAAAAATGTAGATTCTGCTGTTACAATGCCCACTATATTATCTGGTGTCTTGATACAATGTAAAACAAAAAATATGGCTGCTTGACTAGAGCTTACCAGAAAAGCACTGTGACTGGTTGCTAATAGCAACCAATCACAAGTTCTTAGACCACTAAATAATGTAACAATTTGGTTACTCATGTCCTACTATTAAAAGAACATTTGATAGTTTTACTGGGGGACTCATTGGAGCAGATCCCCTTCAGAAACTGGAACACTCACTTACCTGACTTTCAAAATGCCGAGATGAAAGGCCAATGTCCGCACAACACTGACTTCCTGGAACATTGACTTTCCACTCCAGGTAAGTAACTGATTGGCCATTCTGTTGAACTTTGCCCCTTACCCCCACGGTAGTGTGATCTCGGAGTTGGTATATTTAGTTAGGGGTGGTGTGTGGGGGGGGTTTGCTTTCCTTTGGTTTTACGTTTTTGTCAGGATGGCCAAGCAGTTACTTCCCTGGACTGGAATGTCGGTTTTCCAGGACATCAGTGTTGTGCAGTTGTCAGCCTTTTCATTTCAGCATTTTGGAAGTCGGGTAAGTGAGTGTTCGAGTTTCTGAAGTAGACCCATTGAAGCACAAAATTTCACAGCTGACTTATATGCCTCATCATGTGCAATTATGACACTGCCTGTGGCTGTGTGCACCCATATAGCTGGTGAGTCAACAAGTTTTATTTACAATAACTTTAGCTTTAAATCCTGGATTTATGTATGATTTCATCATGTGGCATAGTGTTTATTTATATGTATGTGCTAACCAGGGTAGATCACTAATCTATATGGACTTTTTTCAGACTCTGTCTCGTGAGTACTGTCTAATTAAATGACTTGCTCAGAGCCACACAGTAGGCAAACAGCTGCAGGAGTCAGCAAAGCAGTGCACAGCCTTACTCCTCTGAGCTAATTGCCAGACAAATGTTTTGCCATAAAATATATGTCACATGTTTAGCCAGATCAAGGTAAGGTGAACTAACAGATAAACCTTCATGCAGGAGAGCAGTGAAACTCAAATAGAAAAATAATGACTTTTAGCACACCAGGGCAACTTTTTACAAAACTGTACCTGGTTAGTTAATGGAAGGGAAGGCTTACTATATATGCCTGATTAAAGTCCTGGTGATTTTCTTCATCACATTGTACAGAATGCCTGTGAGCCTGATGGATCTGTAATTACTGGGGAATGTGGAAGCGCCCCCATAATAATCTGCTTTTAAATATCAGAGGCATTGTCTGTTTGGAATGCTTTTTTAAACACTACTCATTCACGTCAGGTGCTCAAATATGCAGCCATACCTCTCAACCTCTTACAGCAAGAAATCTGGACAAAACCATAAATAATGGGAGGACAAAGGCCAAAAACAGGGACACATTTTCAATTTTGCTTACAAACTTAGAAAGTTAATAGAATAACAGGTTTTGCATTAGCATGAATTTTTCTCAGGGTATGAAGTCTCAAATTCAAATGTCTGTCATTATTTTCTGACCTAATTCTCAATGATTTGTCAGAAAAACCACAATTTTATGAATAACAGACCAAAGGTATGAGACAAAAATCTATACATTCTGTGAAAATCTTTACAGTTGAGATGTATGCAGCAATTTAAGTGCAAAATAATACATATGACCTCAGCTTTTGACAAAATGGTCAGTAGAGAGTGATCATTGCAGTGACAATGTAGACTTTTAAATGTGATGTGAACCTGCTGTAAATATCACAATAAACTGTAAAACTAATCACATTTATACCAAATTTCAAATTACGGTTATCTACCAGTACTGCCTATATTCGTACTAGGAGTAGCAGTTCTGCTCCTCAAGATGTTTTCTTTCACATAATGCCCTTGAATACTTTCTCTGATACTTCCTGAGACAGAAATTTACTAAAATATGATTACTTTGCCTAACTGTAAATGTAAAAAAACAAAAACACTAAAAAATCTGTTGGCGGTATGACATAAGTATCAGTGGGAATTTTATTGCCCATCATATAAGCTTGAAGCTGTTACCTCGCAGCATTTCATAGCTAATGTTTTTTTGAAATACTAATCTTAAGTATGAATGCTTTGCATATTCTTATTGTACAGCCTCAACCAATTATTCTTCATAATACCAACAACAAGACGTTTAATTTTGCCAACTACCGTGATATTACTTTAAGTTAAATTGTGCAAAATATTAAGAATCATGCATAATTCAACACCAACACTCACTTAGAGATGATAATATCTGTCACCACTATCTCCACAATCTAACACATTGTATGCAGCCATATCTGATTTATAAACATGCATAAACAGTGCTGAAGTTAGCAACCAAATGTCAAAAAACATATTTATACCAATACTGGCTGAGGATTCCAATTCATAGTATGACAACTTTAAGAGAAACAATCACCTTGTGACAAGTGGAGGGGATATTCACCCAGTCTTTGTGTTTGTAAGCATAAATGCTGCCCAAATCATCAGGTTTCTCATAATGTTGGTGTTTTTTTTTAATGCCTATCACTGACAATGTAGCACAAATCCACAGTCCCTCTTTGTTCAGCCCATTTCTTTCTCTGAGGTGAGACATGAACACACACTGGAGTGGCAGCCATCATTCACAGACGCTAAGGATTGAGGCCCCTCCCTTTGGTGGCTTGCAAGCTCCAGTATAGCTCCATTACACTGAGTATGTGTATACTATGACATATTCAGTATAGCTCCATTACACTGAGTATGTGTATACTATGACATATCCAGTATAGCTCCATTACACTGAGTATGTGTATACTATGACATATCCAGTATAGCTCCATTACACTGAGTATGTGTATACTATGACATATCCAGTATAGCTCCATTACACTGAGTATGTGTATACTATGACATATCCAGTATAGCTCCATTACACTGAGTATGTGTATACTATGACATATCCAGTATAGCTCCATTACACTGAGTATGTGTATACTATGACATATCCAGTATAGCTCCATTACACTGAGTATGTGTATACTATGACATATCCAGTATAGCTCCATTACACTGAGTATGTGTATACTATGACATATCCAGTATAGCTCCATTACACTGAGTATGTGTATACTATGACATATCCAGTATAGCTCCATTACACTGAGTATGTGTATACTATGACATATCCAGTATAGCTCCATTACACTGAGTATGTGTATACTATGACATATCCAGTATAGCTCCATTACACTGAGTATGTGTATACTATGACATATCCAGTATAGCTCCATTACACTGAGTATGTGTATACTATGACATATCCAGTATAGCTCCATTACACTGAGTATGTGTATACTATGACATATCCAGTATAGCTCCATTACACTGAGTAGGTGTATACTATGACATATCCAGTATAGCTCCATTACACTGAGTATGTGTATACTATGACATATCCAGTATAGCTCCATTACACTGAGTATGTGTATACTATGACATATCCAGTATAGCTCCATTACACTGAGTATGTGTATACTATGACATATCCAGTATAGCTCCATTACACTGAGTATGTGTATACTATGACATATCCAGTATAGCTCCATTACACTGAGTATGTGTATACTATGACATATCCAGTATAGCTCCATTACACTGAGTATGTGTATACTATGACATATCCAGTATAGCTCCATTACACTGAGTATGTGTATACTATGACATATCCAGTATAGCTCCATTACACTGAGTATGTGTATACTATGACATATCCAGTATAGCTCCATTACACTGAGTATGTGTATTCTATGACATATCCAGTATAGCTCCATTACACTGATTTTGTGTATACTATGACATATCCAGTATAGCTCCATTACACTGAGTAGGTGTATACTATGACATAAGCAAACTCCCTCAGAAGTGGTGCACTCCTGCAGAAAACTGGCTCACTAAGTTGCTGTGTTCAGTGTATCCACAAATCTGTAGATGTTGTCAATGGAGAAAGCCGGACAGCCTCACACCCTCTGAGAAGGATGGTTGGTTCAATGTCAGTCACTTACTTCCATCTTTCCTTGCGCAGTCCTCCCTCCAATTGCCTGTGCTGCTAAGCCAACATGTGTTATCTAGGTTGCATTCAGGGCTTCATCTCTTTAAGCCATTGGGAGGGCCTGTCACAGTGCTCGCTCTTATCAAGATAATCCAGAGAATCTGGAGTTCTGCCACTAATACTGACATGAATTAACTTAGCACTAGTTTTTAGCTTAGACCTTTGGCAACAGTCAAGAGGTTCACTGAAAAAAAAACTGCCAGAGTGGACTAGAATAAGCACTGGATTGCAGTTTGACTTTACTAATAAAATGGCACAGTAACTGAAAATTCAGCCAAAGGACACTGATGCTGGATATCCTTTTTTAAACATACGCAGTGATCAGTGCAGTGACCCCAGCACTGATTATAGAAAATAGTAGAGGTATGGAGGTACAGCCCCCATGCATTAAAGGGGCAAAGGATTACTACAAGGAAAATAAATTACATTCTCCTTTGTCTGTCCTACTCAGCTGATTTTGGATGCATGTTCCAGACTCCTTAAACACTGCCTCACAATTCTGGTATGACAGTATTTTCCTCAAGTAAAGACTAGCATATGGAATTATCAGCCTTCAGTATGACATACAACCCAGAGCTCTAAAAGGAAGGAATCTACAGTGAGATCATTTTAAAATGTGAAGATTATCCTGGGGAAGGGCTAGCCTATAGCTTTACATATCCAGAATGACTCAAAAAATCCTGCCTTGAGGGGATTAATTGAGATTTCTAGGCCTTCAATGAGATTCCTAGACTCTGGCAGCATTGTATTGTTAGAATCAAGGCCTGCTGGAGGCTTAAGACCAATGATGCTTTGATCAGGTAGTTGCCTAGATTAGGGAAACTATTCATTCCCTTCAGATCACTGCACAAATACTGTAGCTAAGCACTGAGAGACACCCTGAGTTCATCATTTCCCAGGAAACATAGGTCTGCCTTCAAGATATACAAAGTGCTGACATCTTCCTGTGCTTTAATCATATTCTTATGTCATACACCAAGACCGATTCAAGGGATACATCTTCAAATAATGTCAGGGGGCAGTTAAGTTACACTACTTCAAAACAACCAAGCCTGAATAGAAATGCTCAGTAAATGATGTTTCCATTGGTTGAGCTCAACTACACAGTAGTTTGTAAGACATACAATCTAGCTTGTTACCGTATGAGCAAATGAAGGAAAAATCAAATAAGCATTTTTGTAGGAAACGAGTTTCTCTCTGCAACTACCCTCCAGATGGAAAGATTCCACACATTCAATTTGATTTGTTATGCTCAGTCCAAGGTCACTATACCTCAGCAAAAGAGAAAGCACTTAAATAAACTGTAAACCCCATCTTTATCTATCACCAAGAAGCAGTGAGACTGACCACACACAATGCAGAATATAAAACATTAGCATACTGCTCAGATGTGAGCAGAGTTACAACTCAAGCTAATATATATGGTGTAAACCTTCAGTGTCGCCTACATTAGGGTAGGGTTACCACCTGTCCCTCTTTGCAAGGGACAGTCCCTCTTTGGGCAGTTGTGTCCTGTGAAAAAAATTAAAAAATGGCAAATGTCCTGAGATTTTAAGACAAAAATATTCCCCAAGCTTTCTGTAATAGTTTCATGAAACAGTTATCTTGGATCTGAAACACGTAAATGTTATATAAACTAGCATAATCAACTCAAATGCTACAAGAATAATCTTTTATTTTGGCAAAAAAGTGAAGTTCTGTCCTTTGTACCTGCTGTGGGTATGATTTGTATTGCAATATTTCATGTTTCAATAAAAAATGTCCCACTTGGGCATTTGAAAAGGTGGCAACCGTACATTAGGGCAATGGTATTTTGGTAGCACAGTTCTTACCTGTTATTTGAGTGATTTAGGCTCGATTCATAACCAATTAAACAAGGCTTTTCAGTGAAGCCATATAGCACAGTGGGCTGATACTGTGAGCTGCTAATGGATTTCATCCCACAGTCCATGATACATGTTCCCTAGATACAACACTCAGACATATGACTGTTAGCAAGTTATACAACCATAACAGAACAGTTTAGCCAAGTATGAGGCTAAAATAGCTACCCAAGCCAACAATCACAAGGCATTTTTTTTTAGTTATGTTCATAATTTCAAATGCACAAAGCAGTAATGTAGTGAGCTGATTATGAACAATGTTACCAATACTGAGACTGAAGACATAGGAAACCTACTGGTCAATCAGTTTAGTTCTAACTTTATCCCTCCATCTGTCCCTCAAGATATTCGTGAGACTGGCTTGCCACCAACTATTACACAAGACCAAGTCCTATAAGTGCTATCAAAAGCTTTAAAAAGTCAAACCAAGCAAAAAAACAGCCAAAACAAAGAAAATAGTCACAAATAGCAGACCGCAAGCTGGAAATCCACACAAAGATGTTTTATTATCCACAGGTATAAGAGCTTTCATTCTGGTTACAATTATTCAGGAACTTTATCAGATACCTGTGGATAATAAAACGTCTTTGTGTGGATTTCCAGCTTGCGGTCTGCTATTTGTGACTATTTTCTTAGTTTTGGCTTTTATGAAAAGCTTTAACTACTGCATCAGCAGGTCCTTATGATATCTGTGAATGCATCTTAAACAACAAAAAGCATGATTTAGCCACACCCCTGACAACACTGCTCAATCTCAGCCTCCATACAGGTTTTGTACCAAGCGAATGGAAAACAGCTGCAGTCATTCCCCTGCATAAGGGAGGACTTTCCACAGACTCAGTCAATTGCAGATCCATAAGTCTGACCAGCCTCATATGCAAAGCCATAGGAAACCTTCAAACACTGAAGCTGTTTCAGTTTGGATTAGACAAGGGCAGGCCATGCTTTTTTTTTTTTTTTGAACAGATCATCAAAGCCCGCACAGACATGCTTTTGGTACCATTTTATTAGCAAACGGTTTAAACTGAATGATACTTAATTGTAAAGACTAGCGCCCATACTTAGTCCACTAACTGGCCCTTTTAAACAGATACATAGAATGTTAGATATTCCAATGTAATGGCAGCTATTTTGTCATTGTTTCTAACTCTCATAGCCTGTTTGTCTGCATATTGCCTAATAGATTGTTGCATAACAGTTTGAATTCTTTGCTTGACTTAGAATTGTGTAGCATTTAACAGCATAGAGGATTCTTGTAAGACTAAATGTAGAATTGCATGTCTCTGCATTGTGGATCTTTTAACACTTTGTTCCCCATCTTCACTTCTTCTTAAAGCTTGTAATCCTCCTGCCAGGGTAAACCTCCCCAAATACTGTGCCCCTCGGCCTGGTCAAGACCTACAGAAATAACAGACTTCGTACTCAAACTCTGCTACCTCATCCCAGTGCAGAAAAAGACCACTGTCATCCCTGTGCTGTACTGGCCTATAGGAAGCAGGAACTGTAGTAAAAAAGTATGTGTAACCTGCTCATTATCTACTACAACTGTAACTAATTCCTGTTTTATTAGTTTAAGTGAGCGGTCCCTACCAGGAATACCAGCAGCCATAGTCTTCCACTCACTATCCTCTATACCATCCATTACTCTAACCTCTATCTCTCCCCCTGGCTTTCTATTATTTCCTCTCCTTTCCCCACAACTCTCCCAATCTTCCCCCTGTGATATCTCTATTGTTGTTACAAGGAATAACCACTAGAGGGCAGTATAACATTGTGACCTACCAGTTACATTGTTCCTACAAAACAAGTCCTCAAACCTAAGCTGTTCTATTCCTGCCTCTGGTGCCACCTTACTCACCCCTTGTGTCTCTGAATTTAGTCTTATCTTTCTTCCCTTCTCCCCACTAGTAACCCCTGACCTCCTTGTATACCTTACCTTGAACTTACCCTTTCACATCTCTGATTGTTTTCCTCACTACCTGTCTTCTTACTTCACTACTTGGCTCTACCCCGTTGCCTCAAGTGGCTCACTCCGCTCCCCTACCCTACCCCTAATTCTCACAAACCCCCACATCACCTACACTTATACCTGGCCAGTCCCTCCCACAGTTAACTTACATCCTCTCAACATCCTTCCCGCCCTCTACATTTCTTATTAGCAATCCTGTCCAGTCCCTCCCACAATTAACTTACATCCACTCAACATCCTTCCCGCCCTCTACATTTCCTGTTACCTATCATACTCTTACTACCCTCATACACTTAATTACATCACTCTAATTCATTCCCATCAATCAACCAAAGCCAATCACAATGAACATCTACCTTCAGCAAACAACCCTACTACTCCTCCTCACTTGTTACAACTACCCATTACAAAGTAGCTCTTCCTTCACTCATAAATCCACATACATTATCTCTCCCATCCCTTCTACATACTACCTAACAATAAGCCCACCCTATTCAACACCACTGCCACTACTTATACCCTTCTTAAACCGATTAATACCAACCCCAAATCCAATATTACCCAAAAACACATAATAATACTGCAAAATATAGTGAAAACTCTACAAAAACAACATGAACTATTAAATGATGGAGATATCCACCCTAACCCAGGTCCTTATGATACAAATCCTACTACTAATATAAAACCTCCCAAACTAACCCAAATCAGTATCAGACCAGCAAATAGTCTACTCATTCTAAATCTAAATATCAGGAGCATCAACAAAAAGATACATGAGCTTCATGCTCTGATCACACAATATCTCCCAGATATAATCAGTTTAACAGAAACATGGCTAAAACCAATCACCAAGGATACAGAGATACTACCACCTGGATACAGTATCCCTCGGCAAGATAGACCAATGAAGAAAGGTGGAGGCATTGCTCTACTTTATAAAAATACACTATCCATAGCTAAAACTGAGTTGACTTTACCCCCTCTAGACAAGGGAGAAATACTCCTAACTAAGCTCAAAATAGGTAACAACAAAACTATCAACTTAGTTACAGGCTATATCCCCCCAGGCAATAATATCCCCATCATGGAAAATCTACTCCAATGGCTATCACAAACCATGCCACAAGAAACTATTCTACTAGGGGACTTTAATATTGACTGGCTCACTTGCTCTTCCCAGGCTCCCACTAATCATATCAACCTACTTACCTTCTCTCAACTAGTCAAAGAACCCACTAGAATCGACAAGAACAGTAAAAGAGAATCACTTTTAGACTGGATTCTCCTAAACAAAATACCTTGCTCATATTTAGCAGTTACCCTTCCTGACTCACTAAGTGATCATCAAACTACCTTCCTACTCAAATATAACTCCCACCACCCCCAAACCCCTATACTTCAAACAATAAGAAACAAAAAACACTTCAACTTACCAAACTTCTTACAAGATCTACAGCTCTATAACTGGTCACAACTGTATTATCTACCCCTAGACGAAGCTATCAAGCACTTCAACTCTACCTTCCTAGAGATACTAAACAGGCATGCCCCTCCAAGAACTACCAGAATTAAATCTAAAACAGTTCCATGGCTATCAAGGGAAACAAGGCAAAAAATAAAAGAAACGAATAGTGCCTGGACAGCCTGGAGGTCCATCAAAAACCCAACAACACAGCAAGCATACCAACAGATAAGAAATCTTACTAAGAAACTAGTTATGCAAGATAAAAGAAATTACTTTATCACCCATCAAACCCAACATTCAAACAATCCAAATAAATTTTGGGCAGGCTTTAATAGGTTACTACACCCTGGAAAAACCACTACTCCACCCCCAACAACAGGCTTAACAAAAGAAAACATAGCTGAATCATTTAACTCATTCTTTACTGAGACTGTACTTGCCCTTGCCCAAAACCAAACCTATCCAAATACAAGTGCTCTCCCAAACCTAACAACAGCCCCACATTTAAGCTACAACCCACCTCAACCTCCTATATAAGAAAACTACTATCCCAACTAAAACCAACAACACTAGGAGCAGATTCCCTCCCCAATGAATTATTAAAACTAGCAGCAAATGAAATAGCTAAACCAGTCTCAATCCTAATAAACCGATCCATCTCAGAAGGTTCAGTACCCTTGATCTGGAAAACTGCCTATATCATACCCCTACACAAAGGGGGAAATTCTTATGACATATCTAACTACAGACCAATAGCAATATTATCCCCACTTGCTAAAATATTAGAAAAAATGTATTCACCATCAATTAATGACCCACCTTATTGATCAAGAGCTCATATCTCATACACAGCATGGGTTTCGGCCAGGACATAGCACAACCACCGCCCTGCTAGCATTCATAGATACCATTAATCACAACAGGAATAATGGTAAGCTTTCTTCAGCCCTCTTCCTAGACCTATCAAAGGCATCTGATATGGTTAACCATGAAAAGCTAATCTCCCATCTTGTAAACCTAGGCTTAGATAAATTATCAGTCTCCTGGTTTAAAAACTACCTCAGCAATAGACAACAGGCAGTACTATGGAATAATAACTTGTCTCCACTCCTACCTATAACACTCAGAGTACCTCAGGGATCGATACTGGGCCCCTTGCTGTTCTCAATTTTTACAAATAATCTCCACTCAGTCGCAAAAGTTTCAAGCCTTATTCAATATGCAGATGATTCAACTATAATATGTAACACCCCCACTTTACCAGACCTCCACAAAAAGACACAGGATAACTTTCACTCAGTGGAAACATGGCTCACAGAGAATGGCTTGATACTCAACCCCAAAAAAAACAAGCTCCTACTATTTCATCCCTCAACTACTACTGCCCCCCACATGCACCTTTACTATCCACTCTAATAACGGTACCCCCATATCACATGTAGCCCAGACAAAACTACAAGGTATTACTATTGACAATAAGCTCAAATTTGATGTACACATCAATCTGTCCATTAAAAATACTAACAAAAAGCTAGGTAGCCTCTACAAACATAAAGCATTCCTGACCCATAATGCTAGAACTACAATTGCACGTACACACCTTCTCTTAACACTAATGTATGCCTCACGCATCTTGATTAACTTATCCAAAACAGAAATCAATAAAATGACAACCTGCTACAATCAGATAGCCAAATTTGCTAACAACAGCTCTTACAGAACACATCACTGCCTAAACCTAAAACAATTGGGCTGGATGGAACTACCTAACTTACTTATTTATAATCAGTTGGTTACTACTCACAAGATACTCCATCAACAAAATATATCACCCTCACTGGCTAACATTGTCCAACAATATTCCTGTCCTAGGCAACTCCGCTCAACTGACAAATTACAGTTAACTGTTACTAGATCCAACAACCATGCTGGAGACACCCTTTACTCTTCTTATGTGGCCAAAATCTGGAACTCCCTGCCTACATCCTTATCCTTGATTATCTCACTACCTACATTTAAAAAAGCTATCTACAACTACCTCAGCAACAAATGGTTATGTCCCTGTTCAACTCCAGACTAATGCCGGATCCACTCCAGTACTATTGTAACCATTGTCCTAAACTAGAGTCCTATCTGTTACTTGTATATAAATGTACACCACATCAAAGGTATGATAACAAACATATAACAGTGTTAGTATGAATAATGTAAAACTGTTTAATGACTATTGTAAAATGTATGTGTCTGTAGTTTATACCTTAAGTATCTGTAGTTTATACCTTTAAGTGTCAATAACTAGATACCCGTATGGATCTAGATGAAATATGTACCCAAGTTTGTCTGTATGTTCTGCAAAAATTCTCTCTTTGGAGCTTTTCTCCCTGGGCCTCCACTGAAAATGGACATATATCCAGCTGGACTATCCCGGTTAACAAATGTAAAATAAATAAATAAATAAATAAAAGCAATGGATGAAGGCAAAACTGTACGACTCAGCATACCTCGGCCTGACGAAAGCTTTTGACACAATCCCCTACTCAGGCATATTTGAAATGCTAAATAAACTGGGAATAAACTCCTATGTCACCTGCTGGATTACCATCTCGCTCACAGATAGGATGCAGGAAATCAAACTATAGAAAGTTACTTCCACAAAAAGGCCAGTCACCAGTGGTGCCCCCAGGGTTTTGTGATGGGATCTCTCCATTTAGGCATCCATTTACTTTTCTGAAGTAAAGCCAATAACAAAGGGCTATGGCTGAATTAGTTTGCAGATGACTGCAAGCTAAGTGCAGTCACTGAATTCTGGAATGACTTGGCTATCCTGCAAGAAAGTTTATCCCAAATAAATAACTGGTACAAAATCATGGACTGAAGCTAAATGCCAAAAAAAGCATTATCGCATCCCTTGGGAAGTTATCTATTCCAGGAAACTATCACATTAACAATACACACCTAAGAGATGACCTAGTTGTTTGGAATTTGGGAACTTATGTGGAGGGTGACCTAACTTTTAACTGATCTATGCCCATTGTTGTGAGAAAGTCCTTCTATATTGAACAGCCTATAAACAAAGGCATTGTGTCTACATCTGGGGGATGCCATTGTCCCTCTTTACACAACCCTCATTAGACCAGTCATTGAATATAATGTCCACTTCGGTGTGTATCTGACACATGCAATAACTGGAATGCCCATAGAGATACCTTACTAAAAGGGTACAAGACCCAAACAACATGTACTACATTGACTGACAAAAAGCCCTGTCACTACATTCATTATCCTACTGAGAGCTAAGAGATGACCTGTGGCTGGCATACGAGGCATTCTCTGACCCAATACTAATGGATTTACTGCAAATCAACAAGTCAAATGGCATCAGAAATACTTGGTCTAGTGATCTAAACTTCTTCTGCAACATCAAAAGAATGGTTTGGAGGGACAGTTTTATGTCCCAGAGGATATTGCTCCTATTGAACTGACTTTCCATTAGTGCAAAACAAAGTTTTTCCCTATCCATATTCAAGCACAACTTGGATCAAAGTACGAGAAACATAACATTCCCCCCAGAACTGCTCCTGTACTACTGATGGAAAGAGACCACTCTTAAATGGTTCATCCCATGCACGGGTCCTCTTAAATTATCTATTCATTATCCCACTTATTCCTATTAGGGGTATATAATTATTAACCAAGGGATAGGCAAGGCCAACCTCTCACCAAATGGGATAAATGAACTCAAGCATAAAAAGAGAAAATGGCCAAGTTTAAAATGGCCTGCAAGGGCAGTTAACCTATTACTTTCCTATGAGCAATGATCCTCTTTCAACTTCTGTTTTCTGGACATTATCTAGATAACAAAACATTTAACAAAATAAAAAGAAAACGGCTCCAGCTATATTATATTTAATGACAAAAATCTATTTCCTTTATGTTACTTTCTTCTTATTAAAAAGAGCAAAACAGCTGCTCATGAGAGAGAAATACATGTCTTCATATATTTTTCAAACTTCTAGTAACGCGATAAAACCCCACTAGTCAAAAGAGTGCTGTCAAAATCACACATAAAAGTGACAAATTAGCGATGACAAAAATGTGCCATCACGGATGAACCAGTCAAAAACATGCCAACAAAAAAGGCTGACAAAAATGCCCCACAAAAAGTGGCTTGTAGTTTACTCTCATGTGACATACACTGACATTACTCTAGTTCTTGAGGGTCATGTGATATACACCATGGGCTGTTGTTCAAGAAAGACAGTTGGCTAATTTTTGGGGGTCATATAGTGTGCATTACACAACTTTGGAAACGGAAATTGAAATGGAGGACATTGAATCTGAGAAAACTAAAGATCATATGCTATCTAATTGTTACCAATTGAGAAGAGATTGAATAAATGTTGATGGAAGCACTCCATGGCATTGTGTGAACAGAGACTATAAAGACCATACTAAACTTGTGACTGATGGTACTTTTCAGGAGATGTCAGATCACAGCCATGCACCAGCCCCAAAAGACAATAAAGTCAAGGACGCTGTTGGAGAGATACAATGGCATGCAAAGACAACAGCTGCAAAGCCCTGTGCACTTGAGGATTATCTTTGACAGCTGCACTTCTTTGGCCTGCTTATCGTGCTTCACAGAGAACCATTGAAAGAATTCGGTGAAACTCGGGGAGGTCCATATCCAAAAGTTGCATCTTTGAGCAACATTGCTACTCCAGATGCTTTCCACAAGTCAACTAGGGACAAATGTTTCATGCTATGGGATTCAGGGAACAAAGATGCACCATGGATTATAATTTGAACAACTGAGAATCTATTGCATCTCCAGGATAACAAGGATAACAGTAACTGGTTCATTAATGGGATGTTTAAAGTTTCACTGAGCGTTTTCTACCAGGTATTCACAATACACGCACTGATAGATAACAGAGCATATCCTATGATTTTGCTTTACTTCCCAATAAAATAGAGGAAACCAGTGAAAGGGCTTTCTGTAAAGTACTGGGATTAAGATCAGATCTTAATCCCATAAGTATTCTGCTGGATTTTGAGAAAGTGAGCCCCAGTGCTTGCAAAACTATGTTTCCTGCTGTCCAGATAGTAGGCTGCTTCTTTCATCTTGGACAGTCCCTTTGGCGTAAGGTTCAGGAGCTTAATTTGATGTTTACAAAGATGGCAAAAATAAAATATTCATATGCAAGTGAAAATGCTGATGGCCCTAAGTCTTGCCCCTGATACTGACATACCTTTCCTTTTGCGTTTGATGACCTTGTCAAGACTTTGGATCAAGAGTTACAGTCACTCATAGATTATCGCGAAGACACCTATGTTGGGAGACATAGAAGATGATGTCAAGCAAATACTATGTTCCTGATTTCTGAATGGAATCGGGTTCTAGATAATCTTCCATATACCAACAATTCAGTTGAGGCTTGGCAATGCTCCTTTTAGCAGATGATAGACTGTCACCATCCATCTGTTTATAAGCTAGTAGAACACTTTAAAGAAGAGCAGGACCATGTGGAGATTCTTATTCAATGATTTTGTGCAGGTGCAACACATCCTGAAACCTCCAAGGTTAATATGTACAGCTGAACAGGCATCTGTGTAAGATAAGCCCCACTTATGGAACTGTGTCTTTGCAGAATTACTTGACAGGTGTTGTTCTTAACATAACTCTCTGACAAGACACCCTCTACATATGGTTATAAATACTGGTTTAAACTCATTTCAGCTTCATGTTTTTTTTCCTTTGGCAATACCAGCAATAAAAGCACTTGACCATGTTTTCTAATTATAGTTATTATTTTTTTTTTACTCATACAGTGCTACTAAAATATGTCCAGTAATACTTTTTAGTGTAACTTACTATGTAGGCATATAATAACAAATCTGATGAGTGATTGCATATTTATTTACTCCCTATTTCTCAATATATCATGCTCTTCTCCTGTGCTATTTTATTGCACCATTTTATCAGTGCACTTCAGTTGGCACCAGTTTATCACAAGCGATTATGTCTGCACGACCAATCTTCCATTTTCTTTTGGTTAATTTAACTTGTTGAAAAGGCATGATAAATGTGGTTCAAGAGAAAAGTATATGTAATGATTTAAAGATTGGGACCTACTACATGTGGCAAGCAGTTCTGTGGTCATTTTGTGTCATTAGTCAACCCGGTAGAACAGACATTATGTTTCCTCCATTACTAGAACTACATTTATTTTAAAAGATAACACATCTTTCTGTAAAGGAGGTGAAAGTTAATAAAATAAACTATATTGTCCATAAGATGAAAGCTTTTCTAAATAATAACATTGATCATGTTCATAGCTCTCAACTGTCCATATTTTCACAGAATGCCCTTATCTTTACCTATATTTTTGGTCTGTTCCTCATAAAATTTGTGGTTTTCTGGAATATCACTGAGGACTGAAGTCAGTAATTAGTGACAGAAAGTTGATAGAATAATAGGTTTTTCATTATCATGTATTTTCTGAAGGATATGAAGTCTGAAACTCAAATGTCCAAGTTTACAAATGGAATATTCAAAATGTATCTCTATTTTTTGGGCCTTTGTTCCCCTATTTGGATACCATTGGGAAAAAGTTTTTGGGAAGTTGGCATAATGGTTAAGGTGTCCACCTTACAAACACAAGGTGCAGGGTTTGATTCTCACATGGGGCAATGGGATAGGCTTAAAATGTCCCACAAGGGCAGTTAGCCTAGTACTAATGTGTGAACCTCTTATTTTGCCTTTGTCCAGAATTCTTTTGCTAACAGGTTGAGAGGTATGACAATGTTCTGTCTTTGCTGGTGCCCTTGCAATAACTTTTGTTTGGGATAATTACAATTCATTGTAAAGGTATATAAATATGTTATACAAATATGCAGAATCAAAGTAAATAATTCCACAGTTAGCTCTTTTTTATGGGGGAGATAACATGACAAGACAATCTTTAAAAGGGTTGTTCCATGAAATTGATTGTAATAAGTTATGTCTGTTCACTGTTTTCTCAAGTAACTGTTATTATTCATCAAGCTAAACTTTGTTTACTTTAGAATTCAGAATCTAGTATAATTTGAATTGCAAATCAGCACTTACAAACAGATGTATCCCAGATGATTTAGCGTCTGCTGTCTTGCAGATTAGATGATTGTACAACATTTTACATTTGTAGACTTTTCAGATTTACTATGTGGAGTAAAGTTAGTGACCATGATTTGAGAAGACATAACACATTACTTTGATATTAGAACAGATTCATTAATGCCTACACTAAGTGTACACAGTCAAGAACATCCCTACCAAATTTTTTGTGCTTTCTAGTCACTCCAAAGATTAGTAGTAACCTTTATGAATCCCCCTCAATATTTAAGGCCGCAAGAAAATTAGTAGAAAAACTAAATTATTGAGAAGATGCGAGTTAGGCTAGTGTTCTGTTCATTCAGAATGGTGTACACGTTTATCAATTCTTATACCTATTTAAACTTTTAAGTTGAGAATTGACTGTTTACAGTAGGTAAGAAACAGTATTAACTTGTACTTATAAAGCAGGGAATTATTTAATTTTACTTCTTTTTTTGACATTTATTTCTAATTTCACTTAACTTCACCAGCAGAATTTAAGGAAAAAGCAATCTTAATTTTGTCTGCCTGTAACTTTATAGACAGAGTATTTGTTCACTGTTCTTCATAGCCCAAAGACTTTTACTTTAAGACATGGAGACTATATTCTGTTTAAAAGTACAACAAACTACTGCTTTCAGACATTGTTAGAATAAGTTATCCATTAAATGCTTGCCCCTGCTACTGAAATAGTGTTTTTACCTTCTGAGGCATTTGCTAAAACAGGTCAGTAAAACACTTGTTGAAAACAGACCTAGGTAGGAGCTTAAACATTTTAAAAATAAAAAATGCGTGTGTGTGTGTGTGTGTGTGTGTGTGTGTATATATATATATATATATATATATATATATATATATATATATATATATATATATATATTTGTGTGTATGAATCTGATATAGCTTTGTCACTGGAAGACAAGACTGTTTTATTAGAACAATACAAAGGCCTCTGACTCAGTGCCATACAAATGTGTGTTCAGAAAACTACAGATATGATGACTGGCATGTAGGAAACAGATGGCTGTGGTTTGAGGACAACATTGGAGATACAGGAAGGTTTTATAATGGATTCAGTACTTGTCAGCATGATGTTCGTGTATAACAGGGAGCCCAACAGAATCACCCATTTTTCTGATATAAAGATGGGTGCAGTAAAGAAGCACTGGAAGTGTCTTGGGAATGGCTTGAAAATGCTGACCATGGTGGCAAAAAGATGGCACTTGAGTTTCTTTGCACAGGAATCCAAATGTCGTCTATTGGTGCACAACAGCACTGAAGTAACGTGCTAGATGAAGGAGTTGAAATGATTGAGAAAGTGGAGGAAAAAGATGAGTGGAATGTTTAGCACACCTGTAATGAGCAACCAGGAGCAGAATAAGAGAGTAACACTGAGCATAAGACCATTCAGTATCCTAAGGATGACACATTCTAAAAGCAAAAAAGAAATGCTTCACTTTGTTGTCTTTGTTGTCAGAGCTGTGTGCGATTCTGGAGGACATAATAGGGGAAGCTATCATACTGCTGAAAATTATTTCAGAAGTAAGATAACAAAGGGATAAAAAAGAAAAGGGCAAGAGAATGGTCAGAGGCTAGATGAATTGCAGCTCTACTCTATTCAATTCCAAAAAAGAGACATTTTCTATATTATGCCTCTTCACAAGATCATATGAGTGAGATATGAAAGAATTACCATGAATAGAAAAAATGTGGAAGTATGAAGGATCAGAGGCAGCAGATTACAAGGCCAAAATGCTCCTTGGATATTTGTAGGCACTTCTTTACACATCACGCTGTTGACCAGTGGGCAGGTGTAACAGGCTGAGTCATGCAGAATAAATCAAATAAAACTTTCAATGGGGAATGAGACTGATGGAGAAAGGGCACGAGACAGAGGGAGAGATGACAGAGGTGTGGTAAATGCATTTAAAGGACTAAAGAGAGTGTACTCATCTTCTGTCATCTAGAACATGTAACACTTGTAATACTAACAGTAGTAATAAGGAAACACACTACAGAAAATACTACAGCTGGCATATTGGGGGGATGAGTTTAAGCATGTAACATTTGTAATACTAACAGTAGTAATAAGGAAACACACTACAGAAAATACTACAGCTGGCATGTTGGGGAGATGAGTTTAAGCATGTAACACTTGTAATACTAACAGTAGTAATAAGGAAACACACTACAGAAAATACTACAGCTGGCATGTTGGGGAGATGAGTTTAAGCATGTAACATTTGTAATACTAACAGTAGTAATAAGGAAACACACTACAGAAAATACTACAGCTGGCATGTTGGGGAGATGAGTTTAAGCATGTAACATTTGTAATACTAACAGTAGTAATAAGGAAACACACTACAGAAAATACTACAGCTAGCATGTTGGGGAGATGAGTTTAAACATGTAACATTTGTAATACTAACAGTAGTAATAAGGAAACACACTACAGAAAATACTACAGCTGGCATGTTGGGGAGATGAGTTTAAGCATGTAACACTTGTAATACTAACAGTAGTAATAAGGAAACACACTACAGAAAATACTACAGCTGGCATGTTGGGAAGATGAGTTTAAGCATGTAGCACTTGTAATGCTAACAGTAGTAATAAGGAAACACACTACAGAAAATACTACAGCTAGCATGTTGGGGAGATGAGTTTAAGCATGTAACATTTGTAATACTAACAGTAGCAATAAGGAAACACACTACAGAAAATACTACAGCTGGCATGTTGGGGAGATGAGTTTAAACATGTAACATTTTTAATACTAACAGTAGTAATAAGGAAACACACTACAGAAAATACTACAGTTGGCATGTTGGGGAGATGAGTTTAAGTTAATGAAGACTAAGTTATCATTAATCTTAAAAGATAACCCTTTACCAGAAAGAAGCCACAGAAAATGTATGGAAGTTCAGATATCTAATTTAATCTGACTGTAGCTGTTGTAACTGCATTAAATAACATAAAATCCATTAAAGCAAATAATATTTTCTCAACTAATTGTACTATACTGTGTCCTCTATCTAGAGAATAAGCAGAAAGCCTCAAATCTACCTACATGATAACATTTTTGCTGGTGTGTCTGATTCCCTTATGTGTATTAGTATTATATATATTTATTACACAGTTGTATGCATATGTTATAAAGTAGATTTTAGTAACAATTCAGAAGTAATAAAGCATGAAGTGTGCGATAATCCTTACTCACCTTTTACAGCCTTGTATACCTGCATTGTATATAACAGGTAGCTTCAACCAGATTTGTTCCTGTGTTTGGTTGCTTGAGTAATGGAAGGGTGTTTAAGCAGTGTCTACTGAAATATGTTTCTTTCCTCAATTATAGTGGCCCATAGGGTCATTTTGTGTAGTCTGCGTGTGAAATATTTTCATTACAAGTGGTTGTTCATTGTTTTGTGACAAAACTACCTCTTGCTGTTTAAAATATATACTTGAGTGTTAGTATTTAGTAGTCTGTTATTCAGGAGGAAAATTAACACAAATTTTGTCAACAAGAAGCTTTGATTTTTCTTTAAATAAGTAGCTGCTGAATGCAGAATTGAAATACTGGCATATGAATAAAAAAAAAAACAGTAAGGAAAGAATCACTCATTTTCTAGGTATGACCTTGTACAGTAGGCCATTTCACAAAGTAAACAAAGTACATTAGTGAAGGTACACTAACATGTGCTCATGATATTTGGAAATTGTGTCAACCAGTATCAGCTGCATGCCATAACTGGTGCCACAGTAGCCTAGATTAAATTACAGAAAGCGAATTAAACTGAAGTACGAGAAAAAGTAGCAGTAATTGAATCGACATTACAAAGGCTAATCAAGATTCATTGCTACAAAGGCTCTGCGTACATCAGACTTCAGCATACAGGCCTTGTGTGATCAATGATCAGGTGATAATCTGCTGCTGTCTACAAAGGGCTAAGTATTAACACAGTAAGTTTAATTAAGACATGTCACTAAATTGTGTATGCAATTTAAGGCAGCCACTCTAATTACATAATCACGTTTCTTAATTAATTAGTAGGAAATTAAATTAGAAGAATGCAAGCACTAGCCAAAAGCAACAAGCAAAAACATGCAACTTAAGTAGGCTGAAGAGTAAGAAACGATCTATTAATCTATTCAGATGTGTTGTGTAAGTAGAAGGCAGAGGCTGCGTTAAAAATCATGATATTGACAATGAGAAAAAAACATCAGGAATACGTCAGGTAGAAAAGATGGGTTAAGCAGTGAGACAAAAAGCACAGCCAAAATAAATTTAGTTTTTTTAACATATGGAAAAAGATTCACTTTCATAAATATAATGCAAGTCTGAATCCAGAGACATGGAGTACAAACAGTTTATTTAGTGACTCATGAAAAGAAAGGCAGAATTTGTTTAAGAAAGACTGCAGTTTAATTATCATCACCAGCCTTTTGGAATGCATTCTGTAGATTAAGACAATAATCCACAGGTGTGCAACTAGACCAGACATTGAAACTGTTGGACTTCTGAGATAGCAGAGCTTCTACCCTTCAGCTTATGAAAGCCATCAAGAATCAGGACACATTCATTTCAAAGGTTCTTAAACAAGGACAGGAGGAAAAGGTGTTCTGGTAGGTAGTGGATGTAGATGTTAGGCATTTAGTCTGCAAGTTCTGACACTATATAATTAAATACGTTTTAGTTATACATATTGTATACATCACATTCAACAGATACAGGGAAATCTGAAGAAATCACCAGAAAGCATGGCCAAAAACACATAATATTGACAAATACCAAAATATTGTCAACTCACAATACTGACCATTCAATTATCAAACACATACCAAAATATGTTAGAATAAACGATTTCCAAAACAAATAGCTATCACTACCTACAAAGCCTTCTCTCATCTAATGTATAGCGTCTCATTCTATATATCAATTATATGACTGAACCAACTAATAGAGGGGAAATATCTCCCACAAGAAGAGAATCTTTGTAGGCACATATGTTGATATTGCATCAGCAATGATTTACATCACAGTGTAACTTGTAGAGCTGAATCATTGCTAGAACACACTTAGATATCACATCAGTAATGATTTAAACCACAACCTGCCTTCAAAAAAAAAAATAAATAAATAAATAAAAAAATTCATCTACTACTATTCAGTAGCAGTACATTTAATTCTCACTAGCACAAATTAGACATATTAAAAATGTTTACAACTCAATCTTTTTGTTATATGACCAAATTATTTTGATTATATGACATGGACATGATTGTGTGTGTGTGTGTGTGTGTGTGTGTGTGTGTGTGTGTGTGTGTGTGCACACACACAAAGTACAAAGATTTAAGCTGGATAGTTTTCAGTTTACTGTATAAACATACAGAGACATCTCTACAGTATATATTCTAATGATATTTACATTCCATGTAGTTTTTTACCTTTTCCCATTAAATTTTTATTATGCACCCATTGGCCCAGTATGGTTCTGTTGCCCACCTGATCTTACTAGCTGTCTTTACAAAGTATGTTTTTTTTGTAAGTAACACTTATTTTGAATTTACACCTTCTTAACTGGTTTAATAAGAGCAGGTAGTATTCAATATAGTTATGACGCCAGTGAAATGCACCTAGTCTTTTTCATGGAGGAACTGTATTTTGCTATTGTGCAATGTGGCAAAAGCTTACTATAGAGCACAGGCTGCATGTGAGATGTTTTTCAGCACTAAAGTCTGGAAAAGAAGCAATAATCATGTTATGGGATAATGTCATAAATGATAAAATCTTGCAGAAAAGAATTGTCAGTTGATAACAGTAAGTTACCTTGGAGTGAAATCATTAAAAAAAAGTTTCAATTGGGAATGGAGAATCCTTTGATTGTTGTAGAGGAGAACCTGGATTATAGTGGTATCTTTCTTGTTGCAGAAGCTTCTAGTGGCCAGATGGGCATAATGGTGAAGGTATGGAGTGAGAAATGAGTGACAGAGAAGAGCAGTGGAGAATAAAATTATATGCAGCAGCTGTTGGCAGTGCTGCTGTAGTTTAAAATACTGAGAATGAAATAATGAATAAGTATCCAATTAGTTCAAATGAGAGAGAAAGAAAACATTGTATTGAACAGATATGCATTGTAGCACAGTGAGATAAAACCTCTGGGACAGTGTCTCAAAGTCCCTACCACATTTGTGATCTAATAATTGTGTTGCTGCATCTGTAAACATCATGAACTATCTTGCATGTTTATGAAGAACTTTAACCAACATATTGAAAAACAAAAGACCATGGAGGGTCTTTGTAATTTCTGATACCAAGACTGAAAAAGGTTATGGGTACAACAGAACTGATGACACAGCACAAGAATGATGCTGAGACTTGTTTTTAAATTAATACTATTGATCTACGAATGCCATTTCTAACAAAAGTAGAATATGGGCAGGGATTGGGAAGCATAGCTTATGCTAGATTTGCAGCAGAATGACCTATGATATTAACCCACTGTTTGTCCCATTAAAAGAAAAAGTAGAAGAACATTAATACTGTGAGAAAACACTGTCGTGCTTTTTTGGGACAATTTTTCAACATTCTATTTACTTCATGTTCTTTCAGGTGATGCAATTAATGTGCAAAAAAGCCTATTAGAACAGATTGTAAGCTGAAATGATCCAAGTGCAAAAAAGATGATCATTTACGGTTTCATTGCTGGGAGCAGTAGTGCAAGGTGTTTCATTAACTGATTAACAAGTGTTAGAAAATGAAAGTCTTGGAGATAGAAACGTGGATGAGAACACTGATGAGGTACATATGATTAAAAACATGAAATTAAAGAATGTGAAGGTGCTACTGACAAAATGTTGTTTTGGGTGAAGAACACTATATCACTGATACTGAGACTGTTAAAACTGACAGAAATAACAGGTGTGTAGTGGTGAACACTGAAATATATGGAGAAAGTAATGATACAAGAGGGGAGGGTGAAACTCAGAATGCAGAGTCTACAACATAAAGAGTTCATAAAAGAAGGAAGAAAATATAGAAGTCAAGGGAAAATGATACAAAATTAAGAAAAAGGATAATTTTGTTGTGATCTCATTGAATGTCAATGCTATAGTTAGTTATTTAAGAAGATTAGCAATATTAAAATGGTATAAGAAAATGAGTGCCATAATCTGTTTGACAGATATAAGCTATATTGCTAAAGAAAAAAGAATGTTGTTTGAAATATTGTTTTTTTTCTTCTGTCCCTGCTCTGTCATTGTTACTGGCCTGGCCCTTGTGCCTTATCTGCGCTCGGTCTTACGGCTAACTCCATGCCCCTCCAGACTTATTCCAGTATTACTGAGGATAGTTACTGATTCAAGGCAACTGAATAGGGTCCTAGTTTGCCCTACCCATTTCTTCCTTTCCCATTGGTGCAATGTGGCTTGTTCCTGTGTGGTTATTCAACGTGAGCTAGGGGGCATATCACCCCACATCCCTAGCAGCTTAGCCAGGTCCACTTCTCATTCACTAACCATGCCTCCATTATAGATGTCCCTGGCCTCCACCAGGGATCACCACCAAGAGACACCCACGTACCACCCTCCGTCAGTCATCCAAGCCACTAATTATACCTGGGTCACCTGGGCCGTAGTAAATGTTTATCCCTGTATTGCACTGGAATGGCCACATTTGAAATAGTGTAGGGTGTTAGAAAGAAGTGGACATTTGAGATGAATGGAAGTTTAGGTATGGTTTGAGTTTAGGAGAAATACGAGATCATTTTAGATAAGATAGTGGGTTAGTATTTTTTGTAGACATGAAAATTATAGCGAAAGAGTTTTTGGAAGATTTGACACTATGTAGTTTACAGATAATGGAAACAGTAATGCTGTGGGATTTGAATTGTGAAATAATGAAGGAAAAAGAGACATATCTAAGGTCATTAAAAATGTTCAAAGAAATTATGTTGAGAGACTTAGATTTAGAGAAAGGAAGACCGATTGGCTTATCACAAAGGTAGATTAAAAAATTCAATAGATTTTCAAAAATACCGAAGAAAGCGAACGGTGGGAAAACTACTGCAATCTGCAGATCATGGTGGTATTTAGCTAGTGTTTTGTATGCATAATACAGTAATGAGAAAGAGTGAGGGAATAAGAAAGGTTAACTGCTGAATGGACAGCAAAGAGAGCGTGAAAGGATCAATTATGGGAAAAGTGTAGTGGTATGCGAGTTCTTTACAATGACTGGACTGAATGTTGGCTTGCTTTTAAAGAATATATATATATAAAGTTCTAATTAAAAAGAAAGGGAAAGTCATCTTTTAGGGATGAAGGAATACTTAATCATGTAATTAAAGAATGTTAATACATTGTCAATTAAACATATTTTGTACTATAAAAAAGAAAGACTGGTTTCTGAAAAAAATAAAGGATGAAGGATTTAATTAAGCGGAGGAGGTTTCATCTAAATGAGGAAAAAAGGTAATGCCCTACATTAGCTAAGAGACAAGAATGTTTGGATTGTTTGAAGGACAAATAAGAGAGGGAAGGCAGACTCAGAGTGGGTTATGATGTTTACAGAAAAATATGAGTTATTAATATGCAAGAAGGAAGTAAGAAAATAAGTTAGGGAATGAAACCACCAAATTAGAATTGTTAGTGAAGGTAACTACAGAGATATAAAGATGTGCTACCTGAGATACAGTTAAGTAATGTGTTGAATAAGGTTAATGAAAATAATGTACCTGTTAGAACGGTGCAACTTAGAAGTTTTTAAAAGAAGTTGGGGAAAAATGAAAAAAAATCCCTTTAGGTACTAAATGAATGGAAAAACAATGATTGCCATAATAAGGATATAATGCAAATATTACTAAGAGACAATGGAAAACTTACAGTGTGCAAACAATCTAAGATCAATGAAATCACATTGCTGCCTCATCTCCACCAAAATCTCACGTGAAAACAAGTAAAACCAGCAATAAATTGACAACATGATTCTATTAGAACACAGACCCAGTATTTGAGAAGTTTTTTTTCCCCAAAAATGGCAGTTGAGATAGATAGAAGATTGGAAATTCAAAGTACTGTCTTTGCCCAGATAAAAAGAAAAATGTTTTGAAAAACAATTTTCTGGATGAGCATCTTGCCATTACAGTTACAATTCAAGTTACTGCTACTGTGCAGTTTGATGTCATTTGAAACACAGTTAAGTTTATCTGCAGGGATACCTTTTGAATTTCTTTATGCAAATACAACTCCATCTTCTGTACCCATTTGCCTCATAACACCATATGCCAGATCATTCCCAATATTCATCTGTTCCCTCTGATGTGCTGTATTAAACTGAAGAAATGGGTTACTGACCACCTGCTTCATAAGCAGCTAAACTAACTTACTTCCCTGTGAACATTCCGGGATCAGCGGGACATGAGAAGGCCTTGTATCCATCTTCTGGAATAAAAAACAATTCCTGAGAATTCATGCTGAGGTTAAACTACTGTAAACCTCACTAAAAACCAAACATACCAACGGAAGAGATAGTGTGTGTAAACAAGCTAAGAACACAAGGAATTACACTGCTGCCTCTCCACCAAAAGCGCACATGCAAAAAATAAAACAAACTATAAATCCACAATAAGAATTTAATAGAACACATAATTGGCATTTAAGAAGTTTTTTCACTAAACTGCAAGAGAAGATGGTAAAGACTAGAAATTCAAACCATCTTCATCCAAAGAAAAAGAAAAATGTTTCAAAAACACAATTTTCAAAGGTATAAGTACTGTCAGTGCAGTTAGAATTCAAATCAGTTTTCCTATGCACTTCAGTAATATCATTTTAAATGCAGTTGTCACTCATACATGATGTGATGTTCCTATCCACTTCAGTAATATCATTTTAAATGTAGTTGTCACTCATACATGATGTGATGTTCCTATGCACTTCAGTAATATCATTTTAAATGCAGTTGTCACTCATACATGATGTGATGTTCCTATGCACTTCAGTAATATCATTTTAAATGCAGTTGTCACTCATACATGATGTGATGTTCCTATGCACTTCAGTAATATCATTTTAAATGCAGTTGTCACTCATACATGATGTGATGTTCCTATGCACTTCAGTAATATCATTTTAAATGCAGTTGTCACTCATACATGATGTGATGTTCCTATGCACTTCAGTAATATCATTTTAAATGCAGTTGTCACTCATACATGATGTGATGTTGCTATGCACTTCAGTAATATCATTTTAAATGCAGTTGTCACTCATACATGATGTGATGTTCCTATGCACTTCAGTAATATCATTTTAAATGCAGTTGTCACTCATACATGATGTGATGTTCCTATGCACTTCAGTAATATCATTTTAAATGCAGTTGTCACTCATACATGATGTGATGTTCCTATGCACTTCAGTAATATCATTTTAAATGCAGTTGTCACTCATACATGATGTGATGTTCCTATGCACTTCAGTAATATCATTTTAAATGCAGTTGTCACTCATACATGATGTGATGTTCCTATGCACTTCAGTAATATCATTTTAAATGCAGTTGTCACTCATACATGATGTGATGTTCCTATGCACTTCAGTAATATCATTTTAAATGCAGTTGTCACTCATACATGATGTGATGTTCCTATGCACTTCAGTAATATCATTTTAAATGCAGTTGTCACTCATACATGATGTGATGTTCCTATGCACTTCAGTAATATCATTTTAAATGCAGTTGTCACTCATACATGATGTGATGTTCCTATGCACTTCAGTAATATCATTTTAAATGTAGTTGTCACTCATACATGATGTGATGTTCCTATGCACTTCAGTAATATCATTTTAAATGTAGTTGTCACTCATACATGATGTGATGTTCCTATGCACTTCAGTAATATCATTTTAAATGCAGTTGTCACTCATACATGATGTGATGTTCCTATGCACTTCAGTAATATCATTTTAAATGCAGTTGTCACTCATACATGATGTGATGTTCCTATGCACTTCAGTAATATCATTTTAAATGCAGTTGTCACTCATACATGATGTGATGTTCCTATGCACTTCAGTAATATCATTTTAAATGCAGTTGTCACTCATACATGATGTGATGTTCCTATGCACTTCAGTAATATCATTTTAAATGCAGTTGTCACTCATACATGATGTGATGTTCCTATGCACTTCAGTAATATCATTTTAAATGCAGTTGTCACTCATACATGATGTGATGTTCCTATGCACTTCAGTAATATCATTTTAAATGCAGTTGTCACTCATACATGATGTGATGTTCCTATGCACTTCAGTAATATCATTTTAAATGCAGTTGTCACTCATACATGATGTGATGTTCCTATGCACTTCAGTAATATCATTTTAAATGCAGTTGTCACTCATACATGATGTGATGTTCCTATGCACTTCAGTAATATCATTTTAAATGCAGTTGTCACTCATACATGATGTGATGTTCCTATGCACTTCAGTAATATCATTTTAAATGCAGTTGTCACTCATACATGATGTGATGTTCCTATGCACTTCAGTAATATCATTTTAAATGCAGTTGTCACTCATACATGATGTGATGTTCCTATGCACTTCAGTAATATCATTTTAAATGCAGTTGTCACTCATACATGATGTGATGTTCCTATGCACTTCAGTAATATCATTTTAAATGCAGTTGTCACTCATACATGATGTGATGTTCCTATGCACTTCAGTAATATCATTTTAAATGTAGTTGTCACTCATACATGATGTGATGTTCCTATGCACTTCAGTAATATCATTTTAAATGCAGTTGTCACTCATACATGATGTGATGTTCCTATGCACTTCAGTAATATCATTTTAAATGTAGTTGTCACTCATACATGATGTGATGTTCCTATGCACTTCAGTAATATCATTTTAAATGCAGTTGTCACTCATACATGATGTGATGTTCCTATGCACTTCAGTAATATCATTTTAAATGCAGTTGTCACTCATACATGATGTGATGTTCCTATGCACTTCAGTAATATCATTTTAAATGCAGTTGTCACTCATACATGATGCGATGTTCCTATGCACTTCAGTAATATCATTTTAAATGTAGTTGTCACTCATACATGATGTGATGTTCCTATGCACTTCAGTAATATCATTTTAAATGTAGTTGTCACTCATACATGATGCGATGTTCCTATGCACTTCAGTAATATCATTTTAAATGTAGTTGTCACTCATACATGATGCGATGTTCCTATGCACTTCAGTAATATCATTTTAAATGCAGTTGTCACTCATACATGATGCGATGTTCCTATGCACTTCAGTAATATCATTTTAAATGCAGTTGTCACTCATACATGATGCGATGTTCCTATGCACTTCAGTAATATCATTTTAAATGCTGTTGTCACTCATACATGATGCGATGTTGCTATGCACTTCAGTAATATCATTTTAAATGCAGTTGTCACTCATACATGATGCGATGTTGCTATGCACTTCAGTAATATCATTTTAAATGCAGTTATCACTCATACATGATGTGATGTTCCTATGCACTTCAGTAATATCATTTTAAATGCAGTTGTCACTCATACATGATGTGATGTTCCTATGCACTTCAGTAATATCATTTTAAATGCAGTTGTCACTCATACATGATGTGATGTTCCTATGCACTTCAGTAATATCATTTTAAATGCAGTTGTCACTCATACATAATGTGATGTTCCTATGAACTTAAAAAATATCATTTTAAATGCAGTTGTCACTCATACATGATGTGATGTCCCTATGCACTTCAGTAATATCATTTTAAATGCAGTTGTCACTCATACATGGACACATGTGATGTTCCTGTGCACTTCAGTAATATCATTTTAAATGCAGTTGTCACTCATACATGATGTGATGTTCTATGGACTGCAGTAATATCAGCAGTTGTCACTCATACATGATGGGATGTTCCTATGCACTTCAGTAAAGCATTGGGAAAATGCATTGGGACTCATACAGGAAGGATGTATGTACGGACGTTCTGGATGTATTCATTCAGGTAAGGTGCCTTTTATTTTATTGAGTTTGTGCTTTTAATTTACAATGTGTGTGTATGGTGCTTGTGCTTTACTGGAGTTTGTGTATGGTGCTTGTGCTTTACTGGAGTTTGTGTATGGTGCTTGTGCTTTACTGGAGTGTGTGTGTGTATGTGTGTGTGTGTGTGAAAATGCCCCAGGTGCTTATGGTGGTGTGGTAGGGAATGCCTCAGGCTTGAACCCTGTACCCTGTATGCAGGTGTTAAAGACATGAGTTCCTACCCACCACCATTTGTAAAAATTTCAGATTTTTACCTCATATTCGATCTGATCTGTTCCTCATAATATCTGTGGTTTGTAAATGTTGCAATGCTTGATATTTGATGGTGTAGTAGTAGCATTGTTGCCTCACAGCTGTAGGTTCTTGGGTTTGATTCTTGGCTGGGGTTCCTTCTTTGTGGGGTCTGTATCTTCTCCTGTGTTTGTGTGGGTTTGCTTTTGTGCCTCCCATGTTACAAAGACATGTCTGCATTATTTCTTCCTGGGCCTCTGCTGAAAATTGTTTATTTGTTCCAAGTCAGACTGTCCTGATTAAAAATGTTAAATAAAATTGATAGGCATTTGAATTTCAGACTTAAGGGTTTCTGAATGTTTAATTCCTTGCGTATTTGATGGTGCAGTGGTAGTATTGTTGCCTCACAGCTATAGGTTTTCTGGTTTGATTCTTGGTTGGGGTGGCTTCTGTGTGGAGTCTGCATCTCCTCCATGTGTTTGTGTGGATTTGCTCTGGTGCCCTGCCATTTTACAAAGACGTGTCTGCAGTTTTAATCCCTGCTGAAAATTGGTTTTGTTCTGTCCACAGTAAAATTGACAGGCATTTGAATTTCAGACTTCAGGTTTCTGAATGTTTAATTCCTTGCATAATTGATGGTGCGGTGGTAGTATTGTTGCCTCACAGCTATAGGTTTTCTGGTTTGATTCTTGGTTGGGGTGGCTTCTGTTTGGAGTCTGCATCTCCTGCCTGTGTTTGTGTGGATTTGCTCTGGTGCCCTGCCATTTTACAAAGACGTGTCTGCAGTATTAATCCCTGCGTCTCTGCTGAAAATTGTTTTTGTTCTGTCCGCAGTAAAATTGGCAGGCATTTGAATTTCAGACTTCAGGTTTCTGAATGTTTAATTCCTTGCAGATTTGATGGTGCAGTGGTAGTATTGTTGCCTCACAGCTATAGGTTTTCTGGTTTGATTCTTGGTTGGGGTGGCTTCTGTGTGGAGTCTGCATCTTCTCTCTGTGTTTGTGTGGATTTGCTCTGATGCCCTGCCATTTTACAAAGACGTGTCTGCAGTATTAATCCCTCGTCTCTGCTGAAAATTGTTTTGTTCTGTCCGCAGTAAAATTGACAGGCATTTGAATTTCAGACTTCAGGTTTCTGAATGTTTAATTCCTTGCAGATTTGATGGTGCAGTGGTAGTATTGTTGCCTCACAGCTATAGGTTTTCTGGTTTGATTCTTGGTTGGGGTGGCTTCTGTGTGAGCCTGCATCTCCTCTCTGTGTTTGTGTGGATTTGCTCTGATGCCCTGCCATTTTACAAAGACGTGTCTGCAGTATTAATCCCTGCGTCTCTGCTGAAAATTGTTTTTATTCTGTCCGCAGTAAAATTGACCGGCATTTGAATTTCAAACTTCATGTTCTTCAGAATACATAGTAGCACAACCTTTTTTTCTAGCAATTTTCTAAGTTTATAAGATGAATATTTTAAATTTGTCCCTATTTTTGGGACTGTATTCCCCCATTATTGGCTTTGTCCAGGTTTTTGTGCTAAGGTTGACAGCTATGGCAAGAACTGAATTCACTAAATATGGACTGTAGAATTGTGCATATTTACTGATAAAGGTGCACTGTAGAATTGCATATTTACTGATAATGGTGGACTGTAGAATTGTGCATATTTACTAATAATGGTGGACTGTGGAATTGTGCATATTTACTAATAATGGTGGACTGTGGAATTGTGCATATTTACTAATAATGGTGGACTGTAGAATTGTGTATATTTACTAATAATGGTGGACTGTGGAAGTCTGAGTAGACTTTTTATGATAAATGTTCTCAACTGGGCAGTTTTGCCATTATGGGTGCATATGTTTTGTTTCATTGCTTACTGGAAAAATGTTCAAAACAAATTTAAAACACCCTCTAACAAGTGTACTGTATTGTACAAGGAATATAATTTTTAGTACAATGAGGAAGGTGTATCAAAGAGCACATGTATGTTTCATATGCAAGGGGCCTATGATTGAAAACAGCCCAAAATTAATCTTTATCTGCCACTGGCAAAATGTATTTTCTTTGAATGTGGGTTTCAATGCTGTTTCAATGAATGTGAGTTTCAAGGGCAGAGAAGTTTTAATGCTAAGTTTTCATTGTGAGACTGCATTGCTTTGTTTAACAGATGACTTAATGTTTGTGCTGTAAAATACAAAATAAAACTTTCAAATGAAGTCCAATCATTGAAGTAAAGCAGTATGCACATTAGTGTTTATGGTAAATGGAGTGAAATAGCCAAGTAATGGTTAATTGGAATGGCTGCAGAGGCTCCAGTTCAACCATTATTTTGTCAGGGGAAGGGCAGCAAACTCAGACAGGCCCAGCTGAACTATACCTCCCAACTGTCCAGATTTTCAAAGAATGAATATATTTTTGCTTCTTATTTTTGGTTTGTTGTTCATAAAATTTGTAGTTTTAATTCCTAAATGATTTGCCAGAAGTCACTAAATAATAAGTTTCAGACTTCATAACCTTCATAAAAATGCATGTTAAAGTAAGAGCCGTTCTATCAACTGTCTCAATTTATACAAGAGCAATTTTAGTACTGTTTATATGTGCCCCAATATATTTGGCCTTGTTCAGATTTACTGCATTAACAGGTTGAGAGGTACATGCAAATAAATTGCTTTTATAGAATTAGGCATAGCCAACCTCTCAACTGTCCCCAATTTTGGCTCAAAATGTTGCTCTTCCCCTAATAATCCCTCCATAAAATAGCAATTTTGGAAGGAAACATGGAGGGTTTACAATTAAGAAATAACTGTAATAATCAAAGTTATAGATTACTTGAAATGCATGTAGATTCTTTTATTTTGTCAGCTGCTCAAGGTAGCAGTACTAATATTAAAGTGTCCCTTCTTTGACAGGTAGAAGCTGTATTGTGTGTCTATTTTATATTTTGCATCACATTTTTGGTCCATTTTCATAAAATTGTGTTTTTGGCAAATTAGTGACAAATCACTAAAGACTGAAGTTAGAAAATGACAGACATTTGAGTTTCAGATTTTATACCCTTCAGAAAATTCATACTAATGCAAGACCTATTCTATTATCTTTCTAAGTTTATTAGAGCAATATTTAAAATTGTCCTTATTGTTGTGCCTTTGTCCCACTTCTGTGTATGGCTTTGTCCAGATTTCTTGCTCTTGAAGTTGAGAGGTATGACAAATGTGTCAGGGCCATCACAGTCAGCCAGAGAGATTTCAAATTGTGACATGCTTGTTGCACCCCACTCCCCATGTAGTGACTCTGGATGTGTCCAAGCAAGGCAAGGAGTAGTTGTATCTACCTTGGATGGGGAGGACACACTGCATAAGTACTACAGTGGCTTTTCATCTGTCCTTGATTTTGCAGAATGGTCTGGTTTCTGTCATATTTTTGTACTGTTGATTTATGCTTATTACTCAAAGTGCCTGTTGCTCTGTGTTTAAGTAGCAATGCTTTAATGACCATAAGGTAAGCTTGTCTGACATCGTAAGATGCAAGTAAGCTTTAATAAGCATACTGTTAAAGAATTGCCAACATTGAAAGCCTTTCTGTTGTTGCCATGCAGAGAATACTTGACTAGATAATGTATAAGCCTTGGGTATTAAAGGACAGGATTCCATTATTTTAAAAAGCTCATTACACTTGTTGGAGACTTCCAGTCATCTCTACAGGCTTTACCCATAAACTAAACAGAATGCCAATCATGTGTGGTCCATAACCTGTACAGTAATCCTTTAAGCAATGTATCTTGAGCTTGTTTCTTGTTTGCTTTTCATTTTTACTTTTATCATGTTTTCCCCATGAAACAAGTTGTCAGGCAGCAGGTCTTTTTTTGGATAAGAAACATTTTTACAAGTGGGGGCATCACATAGATTTCTACTTTCAGCATGTTGCTTGGTACTTTAATAAAGCTGAATATATTATAATTAGAACTGCAGTGCAAGGAGAAGTGGTTTGAGTTGAGAGCTTCTGGTTTTTCTTATACTTGATTTTGACTGGCATTCCAGTAATGTATTTAAAAAGTAATTTATTTTTTCATGCCTCACAACCTTTTGTTTCCATCTAGATATTAAGTAAGCTGTCATGCAGCCAATGCATTGAAATATTTTTATTCTTCTACACTTATTTTTGTCTTGATTGGACTTTCATAATGATGGTTTGCCACCCAGGGCAGCGTATTTAATTAAAGTTAGTTTTTGTGGTTTTGTGCATAGCCCCTCCGCTTTATGGTTGACCACACCCCTTCCCTTTGACCCCGCCCATTCAGCGTCTCCTGCAGCCCCCCTGTGATTTGAAGTCACCAGCCGCCACTGGATGTTCCTATGCACTTCAGTAATATCATTTTAAATGCAGTGGTCACTCATACATGATGCGATGTTCCTATGCACTTCAGTAATATCATTTTAAATGCAGTGGTCACTCATACATGATGTGATGTTCCTATGCACTTCAGTAATATCATTTTAAATGCAGTGGTCACTCATACATGATGTGATGTTCCTATGCACTTCAGTAATATCATTTTAAATGCAGTGGTCACTCATACATGATGCGATGTTCCTATGCACTTCAGTAATATCATTTTAAATGCAGTGGTCACTCATACATGATGCGATGTTCCTATGCACTTCAGTAATATCATTTTAAATGCAGTGGTCACTCATACATGATGCGATGTTCCTATGCACTTCAGTAATATCATTTTAAATGCAGTGGTCACTCATACATGATGTGATGTTCCTATGCACTTCAGTAATATCATTTTAAATGCAGTGGTCACTCATACATGATGCGATGTTCCTATGCACTTCAGTAATATCATTTTAAATGCAGTGGTCACTCATACATGATGTGATGTTCCTATGCACTTCAGTAATATCATTTTAAATGCAGTGGTCACTCATACATGATGTGATGTTCCTATGCACTTCAGTAATATCATTTTAAATGCAGTGGTCACTCATACATGATGTGATGTTCCTATGCACTTCAGTAATATCATTTTAAATGCAGTGGTCACTCATACATGATGCGATGTTCCTATGCACTTCAGTAATATCATTTTAAATGCAGTGGTCACTCATACATGATGCGATGTTCCTATGCACTTCAGTAATATCATTTTAAATGCAGTTGTCACTCATACATGATGTGATGTTCCTATGCACTTCAGTAATATCATTTTAAATGCAGTTGTCACTCATACATGATGCGATGTTCCTATGCACTTCAGTAATATCATTTTAAATGCAGTTGTCACTCATACATGATGCGATGTTCCTATGCACTTCAGTAATATCATTTTAAATGCAGTTGTCACTCATACATGATGTGATGTTCCTATGCACTTCAGTAATATCATTTTAAATGCAGTTGTCACTCATACATGATGTGATGTTCCTATGCACTTCAGTAATATCATTTTAAATGCAGTTGTCACTCATACATGATGTGATGTTCCTATGCACTTCAGTAATATCATTTTAAATGCAGTTGTCACTCATACATGATGCGATGTTCCTATGCACTTCAGTAATATCATTTTAAATGCAGTTGTCACTCATACATGATGTGATGTTCCTATGCACTTCAGTAATATCATTTTAAATGCAGTTGTCACTCATACATGATGTGATGTTCCTATGCACTTCAGTAATATCATTTTAAATGCAGTTGTCACTCATACATGATGTGATGTTCCTATGCACTTCAGTAATATCATTTTAAATGCAGTTGTCACTCATACATGATGTGATGTTCCTATGCACTTCAGTAATATCATTTTAAATGCAGTTGTCACTCATACATGATGTGATGTTCCTATGCACTTCAGTAATATCATTTTAAATGCAGTTGTCACTCATACATGATGTGATGTTCCTATGCACTTCAGTAATATCATTTTAAATGCAGTTGTCACTCATACATGATGCGATGTTCCTATGCACTTCAGTAATATCATTTTAAATGCAGTTGTCACTCATACATGATGCGATGTTCCTATGCACTTCAGTAATATCATTTTAAATGCAGTTGTCACTCATACATGATGCGATGTTCCTATGCACTTCAGTAATATCATTTTAAATGCAGTTGTCACTCATACATGATGCGATGTTCCCATGCACTTCAGTGATATCATTTCAAATGCAGTTGTCACTCATACATGATGCGATGTTCCTATGCACTTCAGTGATATCATTTCAAATGCAGTTGTCACTCATACATGATGCGATGTTCCTATGCACTTCAGTGATATCATTTCAAATGCAGTTGTCACTCATACATGATGCGATGTTCCTATGCACTTCAGTAATATCATTTTAAATGCAGTTGTCACTCATACATGATGCGATGTTCCTATGCACTTCAGTAATATCATTTTAAATGCAGTTGTCACTCATACATGATGCGATGTTCCTATGCACTTCAGTAATATCATTTTAAATGCAGCTGTCACTCATACATGATGCGATGTTCCTATGCACTTCAGTAATATCATTTTAAATGCAGCTGTCACATATACATGATGCGATGTTCCTATGCACTTCAGTAATATCATTTTAAATGCAGCTGTCACTCATACATAATGCGATGTTCCTATGCACTTCAGTAATATCATTTTAAATGCAGCTGTCACTCATACATGATGCGATGTTCCTATGCACTTCAGTAATATCATTTTAAATGCAGCTGTCACTCATACATGATGCGATGTTCCTATGCACTTCAGTAATATCATTTTAAATGCAGCTGTCACTCATACATGATGCGATGTTCCTATGCACTTCAGTAATATCATTCTAAATGCAGCTGTCACTCATACATGATGTGATGTTCCTATGCACTTCAGTAATATCATTTTAAATGCAGTTGTCACTCATACATGATGTGATGTTCCTATGCACTTCAGTAATATCATTTTAAATGCAGTTGTCACTCATACATGATGTGATGTTCCTATGCACTTCAGTAATATCATTTTAAATGCAGTTGTCACTCATACATGATGTGATGTTCCTATGCACTTCAGTAATATCATTTTAAATGTAGTTGTCACTCATACATGATGTGATGTTCCTATGCACTTCAGTAATATCATTTTAAATGCAGTTGTCACTCATACATGATGTGATGTTCCTATGCACTTCAGTAATATCATTTTAAATGCAGCTGTCACTCATACATGATGTGATGTTCCTATGCACTTCAGTAATATCATTTTAAATGCAGCTGTCACTCATACATGATGTGATGTTCCTATGCACTTCAGTAATATCATTTTAAATGCAGCTGTCACTCATACATGATGCGATGTTCCTATGCACTTCAGTAATATCATTTTAAATGCAGTTGTCACTCATACATGATGTGATGTTCCTATGCACTTCAGTAATATCATTTTAAATGCAGTTGTCACTCATACATGATGTGATGTTCCTATGCACTTCAGTAATATCATTTTAAATGCAGTTGTCACTCATACATGATGTGATGTTCCTATGCACTTCAGTAATATCATTTTAAATGCAGTTGTCACTCATACATGATGTGATGTTCCTATACACTTCAGTAATATCATTTTAAATGCAGTTGTCACTCATACATGATGTGATGTTCCTATGCACTTCAGTAATATCATTTTAAATGCAGTTGTCACTCATACATGATGTGATGTTCCTATGCACTTCAGTCATATCATTTTAAATGCAGTTGTCACTCATACATGATGTGATGTTCCTATGCACTTCAGTAATATCATTTTAAATGCAGTTGTCACTCATACATGATGTGATGTTCCTATCCACTTCAGTAATATCATTTTAAATGCAGTTGTCACTCATACCTGCTGTAATCCCTTCAGAATTTCTGATGCAGAGGCGATGACATCTTCTGTACCTGATTACCTCTTATCACTGCATCTTATAATATTCCCAGTACTCAGCTGCTCTATTTGATGTGCGGTATTAAACTGAAGAGATGGGTTTCAGAGCTCTTGCTGCATAAAGAGTGGAACTAACTTATCTCCTGTGAACATCTCCATAACAGTAGGATGCTGCAAGACCACATCCCTATCTTCTGGATTGAGATTCTACACCTAAGAATCTATGCCACGTCAAACTGCTTCAAATAGCACAAAGAATCAAACATACAAGCAGAAAATGGAGAGAATCTAAACAAAGAATTAGGAAATCATGCTATTGCCTTGTATCCAACAAAAACTTGATTAAAAAAAAACCAGAAAAATCCACACTAGGAATTTATTATGAAATAAAGTTGGTATTTAAGAATTTTTGTTTCCCAAAATGCAAATTTCCAGTCATTACTATGTCAGGTTATTTATTTTTTTGCACATAAGTCTTTGGCGGAGATGATACAGCAGTGAGATTTTCTGGTTCTTGTAATAAGAATAGTTTTCAGAGTCCTGTTAAATGCGTATGGAAGAAGGTGGTAAGAGAAAGATGTGGAAAACTGGAGAGCTATTTGTCTAATGTGGAGTGCAAAATGCATATGAGAAATGTTCTAGTCAGAATGAGGAAAGGTTTAACACAATAAAGGTATAAGACATGCATGGATCTGAAGGGAAGAAAGTTGTAGAAATGCTGGTAATAATAAAATGTGTAGTTATTACAGTTAAAAAGACTGATGAGTTTAAGTTCTTGACATGTGATATTAATGACACTTCTGACAATTTATGCTATAGGAACTCCAGACTACCTTGCAATACTATGAATAGGGGAAATTAGTAAAACTCCAGGCAGTGTATGAGCATCCTTGGGGTCAAGGTAATGGTTAACCGGTCTATGTGCAGAAAGATAATGGGAAAAGCTGTTAAGCAATGATGATCTTCATGCTTCATGCAGAGTGTGTGTGTGTGTGTGTGTGTGTGTGTGTGTGTGTGTGTGTGTGTGTGTGTGTGTGTGTATTTATGTATTATTTAGTAATGATATTGTGAGATGGGTGGTACATAGGGTTATAGCAGTGCAGCAAGTTCTGTTTATGTTGATGATGTGAAAATTATAAGAAAAATAAAATATGGATGGTGGAGATAATAAAATAACTGAATATGAGGCTGCATGAGGAGAATGTCATTGATAGATATGCAAATTACGTTGTGGCACACTGCAGAGGAGGCTCAAGTATTTGTTTGAAGATTTGCCATCTGGCAGTATCAAGCAAATGCTAGAATTTTTCTACAGTATCTTGAAAAGGGGAAGTCAGATGATAACTGATGCAAATGTCCAGGAGAAGGAGTTGCATCGAAAAAATGTGACATAGGGCAATGAAGAAGATGCATTCGGTTCAGCCCCTTTAGGTAATAAGGCTCGGATGAATCATACAGATTTAGGGGACTAGCAGAGTCAACAAATGGACTGACATTTTGAAACTTTACTGAAGATTTTAGACAGGAAGGGAAAGCTAGGTATTCTGAACTGATTTTAGACAGTGGAATGATCTCTTTGATAACGATAAACCTACAATCAAAAGAAGCGAATGCAGGTACTTATACTGTTGCACTGTTTCCTCAGTTAACTTTGGCTGAAGAGCAGTGAAACCTAACCTCCTTGGTTCATTCTGTGTTTTAGGGAATGACCAAGGTCCATTAGAACCAGCTTTGTGTGTTTCCCAACAAGCTTTAATCACTGCACGCATTTCCTAATCAGTTAAAGAGAAGATATGGCAAGAAGTTTAAGTAGAAATTTTCAATCTGGTTGACCTAGATGGTATACTATATATTATGGACTCTGACAGACCAGGTGCAAAAGGCTTGATATCTGCCTTGGCATCTTTGAGGAAGTGTCAACCCAGTATTTTTAAGGCAAAATCATTTGATAACTGATTGGTTGGTTTTATACATTTGTGGCTGTCAGCCTTGAAAAGGAACCTTCTTAAGCCCTGCTTTTACTAATAATTTTCCTAATTATTAGGGAGGTCCAATATTTGAGGGGAGGATTATTGGTTATTTTACAATCAGAAGTTTTGGAAACCTAAGGTGATTAACACTCTGACAGATAGTGGCTAAGAGTGATAAGTTATGGGCACCATCCAGTATCATGGAAGATCAAGTAAGTTCTACAGTCAAATTGTGTTGGGATTTTAATGCTGGAAACTGAGTATGGCCTTCATGGAGGTTTCCACACACCAGCTCTTGTTGTGTGGCAGACATTCACCTGTTAAATGTTGGTTCAGAAATCCCAGAAATTGTCATACCTTTTGAAATTCATTGGAGGGGATGATAGTAGGACAAATTAGGCAATTTATCAAAAAGAAGAAAGCCATCTTTTCAAGGCTTCAACACAGGTAGCTCCTTTCAGGGATTCTATCAATTTGGTAAACCTCTCACCCATTAAAGTAGATGTCTTTGCTGATTTCATAAAGGGTTACATCTTGATCACCAAGCCAAAAGGAAGCTATTAGAAGGTTTTATTTTCCATTAAATATAGGGCTTCCACCAATCTGATAACTGGTTAGAGTAAAAATTCGGAAAATGCAAAGAAGCCATATCAAAGGATTTATTGTACAATGAAATGGTAAATGGCATAATTGCAAGTTCTATTAATTTTTCCCTTGCTTGAAGTTTTAAAGTCTCTCACCTTGGTCTGTTGCCAAACAAGAAGGATGGTGAATTTAATTTAATACACCATCTTTCTTTCACATATCAGTCATCTATCAATGATGGTATAAGCAGGTAGGATGCTAAATTTCAATATTCTTAACAACAAAACAATAATAATCTAAATAGTATCGTATAATAACTCTTGGTTATCACAGTTAAATGTGATATCAGTTTACATTCTCTTCCAGTTTCTCGTCAAGACTGGTACCTCTGGGCCATGTACTTCAGGGGCAATTATTATTTTGACATGGATATGTCTATACTTATGCTGTATAGTGTTGTTTGCCACCTTTGAAAAATGTATCACAGCTATGCAGTGTTCCTGAGAGCAGAGGTTCCCTAGGCAAAGAACAGATCACTCATCCCATCATAGCTTAAGAGAAATACTGTACAAAGGAAGGACCTGTGACATTTCAGGAGTTATATCATCAGACTGGGGTGCACTTAGACAAAACAGAAGACACGTTTAGGACTTGAAATGATAGCATTGGTGTCATTTAGATTTCTTCAGGATAAGTCAGCAAGTTTAAGAGCTTGTATATACTCATTTGCCTAAAAAAAAGGTTAAGGTGATCCATGTTATGGAGCTTTTTGTGACTCTAAACTTTGCTTTTAGGGCAGTGGTGTTTCGAAATGCATTCACTGCATCATTAGCTAACCAGTTTTACTCTGGCCATCAGAAACATCACAGGGTTTAACCATAAGGTTAATATCAGACAAATTATAGGCCATCCTTTCACCAGTCTTCAGTGGTATGTCCTTTTGGAAAGATGAATATGTAGCTAATGGTACTTTACAGTTGTTTGTGGATGCAGCTTGAGGTTATTGGATGGAAGCATATTTTAAAGACTGATGGTTCACAGCACCTTGGCAACTGAACTGGTCTCTGAAGAAAAAAAAATACAAGTCATTTTTGGAATTAGTGCCCATTTAGGTTTCAGGTGTTGTTTGGAAGTATGATTTATTCTATGAAAAATCTTTTTTTTTTCAGACTGACAATATGTTGATGGTTCAAGGTTTCATCAAAACGTCCCCAGATCCATAAGGCAGTTAGTCCTACATAGTTTTCATATTAAGTTTTTTTTTTCTGCCAAGTACATTCCGAGGATTCATAATATGCTTGCTGATAATCTTTTTCACTTGCAGTTTGGCAATTTTCAGCAGTTGGTCCCCCAGGCACCACATTGCCCACTCAGATTCCAGACAAGTTGTAGATGACTGGGAAATGTAGCAAATCTTCTATGATGGAATTTCTGGACTCCCAAAACCAAAAGAGCACATGGGATAGCCATTACAGTTTTCAAAAAATTTTGTATGAGCCTCACAAAGGAAGAGAGGTTGTGGTCAGCCTACTTAATAGTGCATCATGTAACATCCCATTGGTTTAAAGATGAAGCCCCCAGTACTGTTAAACAACATTTGTCTGCACTTAGTCATTTTGCCAGAGCTTTCAGTTTCCAAGTCTTGATAAAGCATTGGTTAGTGACCAGAATATTAGAAGGCAGGGATAAGCTCAAGGGTGCGTGCTCAGCTACAAGATGCCATACTGACAAATCCTTTTAATTTTTTTAAAGGCTGTCCATACAGTTTCATCAGGTTACCACAGTTATGCACTTTGGGTTACCCTATTCTCATGGATGCATGCTAGGGCTGTCTGTATTAGTAAATTATGTGGAGGCTTGAAATTGAGTTGCATGGAAATGACTGATAATGCTGTATTGATGTGTTTTGCTAGATCAAAAAATGATCACTCTAGCTGGGGATCAACAGATAATTTTGGACAGACCATACTGTCCCCTATATTCTGCCACTAGCAGTGGTGTATTAATCTTCAAAGACTTTCAAAACCCTATCAGATGGATAGTTTAGCATTTCTTTTCCTAAATGGGATGCAATTATTCCTTGGGGTTTTACATTGTCAATGCTTACTGTACAATGGCTATTCATCCCTTTCCTTTAAGAATGGCAGAAGACTGGATTTGGCCTATGATGGCCAATCAGTACTTTTAATTAAGAGGACCTTGCATGCCTATTTGACTTCTGTTAGACATTTCATAATTTTGGTTTGGTGGATTGTAATTGTTCATGTTTTTATGTTTCTTCTTTTATTAGAGAGTCTAGGAGTTTTAATCTTTGCACATTCTTTTGTTCGCTTGCAGTAAGCAGAGTAAAGACCTGACAAAGAGGATTAAACTTGGGTTTGGATTCTCATACTTGTGAAATAATCTGGAAAGATTTTAGTCATTTGAGCTGGGGACTTTTGCAGCCAATCTATATAATGTGATTGGTGACATGTCTGGCACATGTTCTTATAGCTCACCTAGGTGGCAATGACATTGGTATGGTTCCTAAGTACAGATTACTTTCTTTTATTTTAAGAGACTTAGTCACTGCAAAGCTATTGTTTCCTGGTTTCTTGATTTTATTGTCCTCTACTGTGCACAGTCCAAGGTGAGATGGAGCCATGAAATTCACAGCCTTAGAGGCAGACCCTGTTTGGGTTTTTCGGTTAACAGCCACTTGGATTTTGCTAATATGGATCCCATTTGGTATTGGGAAGATGTTATTTACCTTTCTGACATGGGTTTTGATTTCTTTAATCTCAAAATCTGTCATTTTACTTGCAAAATGAGAAACCTGAATGACTTTTGGGTACCTTTCAATATATTGTTAAAAAAAAAAATATATATATATATATATATATATATATATATATAATATATCTAATTGATATATATATATATATATATTTAATGGTAATGAATGTATATGAATTTACTGATTAATGCATTTTTAGATTTGTGCATGTTAGTCGTAAAAGGTTTTTTAAGTGCAGAGTTTAATATAAAGGCATTGTAAACTAAATGTTCTTTGTCTGAAGAAGGGGAGGCATTGACTTCTCCAAAAGCGGTAATTAAACCTGAGTTTTAACTCATCCTGCTCGGATTTATTTCTTGCCGGTTTTCATTTAAAAAAAAAAATATATATATATATATATATATATATATATATAAATATATAAAACATTTTATCTATATATATATATATATATATTTATATTATTTCACAGCCAGAAAAGTGACGAGAGCAGGGGACTGTGTTGTCTGCAAAGCTGCATTTAACTAGTTTACTGTGGGAATACTGGGATTATGCCACTTGGCTAGATGGAGCAGGCTGGTCTGGCACTCAAAACTGTCAACAGGGCCATTTTGAATCATTTGTTTTCTATGCTGCTATTTCAGAGTTATGCAGTTTAACTTGTTTTATAATTTTGATGTCATTAATGATAAACTTTATTAAAATGATCACAACTTCAATGAGATGTGCTTGAACATTTGAGGTAGGAAATAGGGAACTAGGATAAATGAGGTTTGTATCTCAGAATACTTTGTACCCGAGCCTTGTGGCCGAGATAGTAGCCCCTGTCTTGAGTTGCCAGACCTTATGTCTTGGTTCCTTGATACACATTGTCAGTTTGCTCCGACAGCTAATTTGTTCACCCTCCCCACCCCTAATACAGGCTTGAGTGGCTGCTTCATGGCCTTTCCTCTCTTTTATCCTCACTCCATTACATTCCTGGGTTACTTGAAGGTGCAACACTGATGATATGAGATTGTATTTCTGTATATTTTTTTAAACATCTTAAAACATAGCTACACATACACACACACATTAATAGTAAAGAAAATAAACCATATTAACATTTGTCATATTTGTGCATTATACATTTTCTTTCTAACAATGATTCACTCCAGCATTACATAATTTGCTTAATTCTTGCCGTCCCCTTAAACCTCACTCCTTCTCCTGAACATTATTCTGCATGTACTGTTTTCTCAAAGTCCACTCATTTCTATATAAATTTGTTCCATCATTTTTCTAAAGATTCCACCCATAGTTCATTTGTCTCCTTTACAATATTCAGTACTTCAATTACAGCTGGTATAGACTTAAACTTCAGTTTCCTAGTTATTGCTTTTTTGTCAGCCAATAGCAATAAACTTAGTTAGGCCTTATTATGTGTAAGTAATTCATATCCTGTGTCCCAGCTCAAATGAATAATTTCCTTAGTTGCAGTCATTTGTGCCTCCAACATTTCAGACAGAATACTCTTTACAGAATTTTTAAAATCTGCCAAAAAATTTGATCTCACTTACCACTGTCCTTTTCACAACACATTCAGCATTTGCTGTCTACTCAAGGAAAAATTCCCTGAGGTCTACTTAGGTATAAAAATAGCTATATATACATTTCCAAGCAAAAATCCTAAACCTTCTGGATTTTGTCAGATACTTGGGAGCCAAATGGATGCCCTTCTATTGCACCTTTGTAAATTTTCCTTCCAGTCATTCTTCACAATCTTTTCTAACCTCCTCTGATTCTTATAGTTATCATGCAATATTATAAATGTCCTACTAATTATCCCCACTTTTACCAGCAGCTGCAGTTCTAGGCTCAACTAAGATTACTACTAGAGCTGCCCTTTTGCTTAGCACTTCCTGACTACGTTTCTCTTTGCCTATACTCTGATATTAATACTGGTGGGGAAGGAGTCTCCAACCTGTAGTCCAAACTCCTGCTTAGCGGCATTTCACTCAATTAGATTTCCCTCTCTAGTTATTTGCTATCAGTAACTTGGTTCATTTGTCAGTTTTAGTGGTGGCAGGGAGTAGGCCACTTGCATGCCCTGGAAAATTTTTCCTCTCCCCAGGCTACTTATGGGCTTGGATTTGCTGCTTGGCTTACAAATATACAACTGCTGTTATCATGATTCAGTAGAGAATCCCTGCCCATCTCAGCACAATTGAGCTCAGATTATCACAAGCAATTTACAGAATGAGTCCATTGTTGGACTCACCAATGTCACTAGCCATGCTGCTTTCCTTCCTTTGTGTATGGGTGAGCTGATATTGGCCATTAAAGCTCATCCTCTCCCTTCTAAGTGTCAGGCAGAACTAGGCCACTGCTCAAATGCAGGTCACCTGTGCTACACACTTGGTTTCATCCCTCTACACCCTGGGACTATGTCTGAATGCAGGTCACCTGGGCTACACACTTGGTTTCATCCCTCTACACCCTGGGACTATGTCTGAATGCAGGTCACCTGGGCTACACACTTGGTTTCATCCCTCTACACCCTGGGACTGTGTCTGAATGCAGGTCACCTAGGCTACACACTTGGTTTCATCCCTCTACACCCTGGGACTATGTTTTAGTTTATTTGCTTGTTAGAATGATGTCACCGCAATTAATTCCAAAGGCTGGTGGTGCACTATATCAGGCAAAATCTGTTTTCCCAACTTAATATTGGTGAAATACATTTCAACACATGCAAGTTATACCATGCCATTTCTGATTTATTACAGCATTACATAGTTTATTAGATGGTATACATAAGTAGCACCTCCTTAGAGCAGGTACAGACTAAAATTACATTGTTATGCCTGGACTCTTGGTCTATCTCAAAGCTATAACAGTGGTATTATGAAGGGGGTAGTTGCAAATAGCACATGCTTTAATGTGCTGCCAATTGCTCCCTCACAAGAAATGAAAGCATTCTTGGAATACATTTTAGCAATCATGACTGTCACTGGATAAATAACAATGTGTAAAGACAGGAAAGAAACATTATGTGTATACACATTAGCTTTTCTGGATTCAGACATACTGACTTCTACTTAAAATAAATTCATTTCTTAAAAGGAAAAGACTTTTAATCATACAATACAGCAAACAAGCAGCTATTTGATACACTGTGCGTATAAAACATAGAGCAGTGTGTAACCAGAGCAAAATGGAGACCTATGGAAACCATTCTTTTTTACAATTCTGGGTGAGGGGGGTTTCTTGTTGGGGGCATGTCCCAGGATACTGATTGGCTGACCTATCTACTCATCTGAGTTACCTATAATGTCATCAGGATAGATTTTGTAGCTTATTTTTCAAAAGGTATGTTTAATAAGAATATTCCAGAATTAAGCAATCTCTTAATTGCAAAGTTGCTATTTAGTAAGCATCCTGCAATTTTTTAAGAGCCAACAAGAACTGGAGACTTGTTTTTTGTTGTTGTTTGTATTTCGGCTTTTTACAGTAAGGGGTCGTCACAGCGGAACTCTGGTCCGCTAATGATTGGCAGTAGATTTTTATGAAACGCCGAGGTGCTAGCTCGATGCTCAACCTTCAACGAAGGCACACTCATTTACGCACGCATGTCTTTTGAACACTACCCAACTGCGGGGAGGACATGCAGACTCCACACAGAAGGCACTCCCAAGCCCAGCCGAGAATCAAATGGGAGAACCTCTTGCTGTGAGGTAACAACACTACCGCTGTACCACCGTGGCATCCAACAAGAACTGGAGACTAACTAAAGCTAATATGTGCTTTACTGCCATAATGTGCATTGTGCTTTGACTGATAAATTATATGAAGTCAATAGTCTGTGTAGCACATTATTATAGGTAAGTTAGATAAACTAAAAGGTCATCTGGAATCTGAACATAAAGAAAATTTCCAGGTCATGGAAGAAAAGGGCCTTCCACTAACCTGGTTAACACATATATCAAGTATGGATTAGTTTAGTGATTTTTTAATCCTACTGCCTGATGGCTTCATTGCCATCACAAACTTGTCCCATTTATCTGTTGGGCACAGAAGCCAAAAAATATAATAGTTAAATAACATCCCTTATGACTTAGCCATTATTACCTAGAAAGTTCTAATGGCACATTCCCATCAAAAGTAGCAAGAAAGAGGTGACAGGCAGTAGTGCAGTAGCAAGTACTGGCCAACCATTCTCTCCCCAGGCTGATTATGGTCTTGGGTCACATATATATATATAGATAACTGCTGTTTTGTGTTTTCATGGTTCCTCAGGGAATCCCTGCCTATCATAACATTGCACATGCACCATTTTGTGTTGGTACCTTTAAATTATGGTTACCTGATTTCTTGTGCAACAGGTTCTGTGTAAGAAAGGAAAATATATGCCTAATGCCACTAATTAACCAGTGCAAAATGGGTAGTCTGGCAGAATTTTAACTTTATTATTAACTTAGAGTAAAAGAAGGCTTTTGAGAACTTAGTAATTTGTGTTATCAACCAATTACCTGTTGCAACAGGTTGAGTGATGCTTACAATATATGTCTGCATTAAAACATACATAAAATTGTATTAGACTTAAATGGAATAATTTGTATAACATTGTCCAATACTATTTGAAAAAGATCCAGCTAATACTGAAATAAAATGCTCATTTTGTACAGAAACTGACTGATTACTAATAAAGTAGGTGGGGGCTGTGGTTTAACTGGGTGTTTTTGATATTATCCAGAATTAGAAAGTCTGATATGAATATGTACCGGTCTATGTATTAAGTAAAAAAGGTGGACAGTTTCTCTGGGATATGCTTTTTAAAACTTTATCTCAAAAGATTCAAAGTGGAGAAGTAAGGGATTAATCCTTTTCTATAACTGCATATAAAGACCAGCTTTAAAATATATCATCAACTAATATTATAATGCCTGAAACATTTAACAGCTTAAAAAATAGCTTTGATAAAACTCCTTTATTGTATGCAAAATTAAACAGTGAAACCATTGAGCTTTTTCCATGTCTGAATGATTCTTCATTATACTGTTACAGAACCTAAAATTATTTACTTTTTACAACAGGAGATACAAATAAATATATTGATTGCCTTTTTTTCAAGATGGTTTATAAACTAATTGCATCACTTAGACTTGGGTATGCTGGAGTATTTGTAACAACTTTCAGTGATATACCTTGTAAACAAACTCACTTTCCATATAATAATCTTTTCTGCTGAAAGATAAAACAAAGAGCCAAAAATAAAGCCATAGGCAGTGTTAGTATTAGTATAGGAAATTTGCGCAGCATTCCTCAGGTTCATGCTTTCTATGTCATGCACGTCTATACATACAATTATGCAATCTTCTGTTAGTTATATCCCCATAATATATATTACAATGAATGCAACTGATGTACCCCGGCCTGGTAGCTGCAATCACAATTTCACATTTTTAACAATAGGATAAATTCATTATTTTTTCTGTAGAAATGGGTTTGCAAATGGAACAGCTCCAGCAACAGAGAAGGTGTTAGTTAAAAAGATGCTATTTAGGCTTTGTTTCATGTTAACAAGCTTGCTTAACTGCACAAGTAGTCTGCTCTATAACTGACAGATGCTTTCAACTGCCATATAAAATGCATAAATTATGGTTTAACTTATATATCTGAAAAAAATAATACTGCATAAAGTTGTTCACTATTCTGTTGACCAGAACTTGTTTCCATCATTAATAAGAGCATCTCAATCATTAAAACATGGAGTTAGAAGTACAAAAACATAGCTAAAACTTCTGTATAGTGATGCCTACCACCTAAGATAATTAGGTAACCTTGTTCTAAAAATATGTTGTGCTTCACTTTGTTGCAGTCAAAAAAAGATTGTATTTTATTATTTATTTATTTTACATTTGGTTACCAGGAAAGTCCGACTGGACGCATGTCCTTTTTTAGCGGTGGCCTGGGGAGAAAAGCCCCACTTAACATAACTGCATTAAATACAGTGTAAACAAAATACAAGATAAATATAGAAAAAAAACAGGATGCATACATTTTAAAATACATAAAGAGGATACCATACAGAAAAATACAGGATGCATACAGATTGTAAAAATTGTATCTTCTTTATCTATGTTAGTCATTTTAAGGTAGCTTTGCATATACACAGACAATTAGCTCATCAGAATACCTGTGGTTCATAGTAAGGTTAAATAGCATTCCCATATTATAGGTTATTGTATTATGTACGGATGAGGTATAAATTGATCTCCTGAGTAGTAAGACGTAATCCCTAAAAGTTGGTAGTTTTGTTATTTGAAGTCAGAAAAAGCATAGCATGCTTACTGTTAGTCATAACTGAGGTAGAGATAGTCATATTTCCAGTAGGAGATAGATTAGTCAGGAGCAAAGCAATGACACAGTCACTTCTTAGATAAGTGAGTTTTTAGTATTTTTTTTTAATTGGTACAATGTAAGGGTGTATATAATGTCCAGCTGTAGTGCATTCCAGTTTTGGCCTATGTAATTTGAGAAGAGGGATTCTCCAGATATTTTTATGGGTGTATTGGTCTTATTGAAGGGTTTGTTGGTGGAGTGTAGAGTTTTGTAAGTGGAATATGGTAGTAATATTTGTTTCAGGGTGGGTGTTTTCTCAGGATCACAGAAGATTTTTTGGGCTGTAGTTAGCTGGTTAAAGAGAAGGAGTTGGTGAAGGATCCAGCCAGTTGAGTTATTTGAGTGCTATACCGTGGTGTGATCTAAATGGCGAGTTTGGGCATATCTGGCGATTTTATTGTTTTATTGTAACAGGTTTCTAGATTTGCAAATTCAGATTTTCTTAGGTTTAAGAGTATGGGAGATGCATTGAACAGTATAGAGATTAGGTAGGTTTGGGCAACAGTAGCTTTAGTGTTACCTGTAAATAAGCATTTATTTCTATACGGTGTCCCAAGTTTTTTTATGTACTTTTTTACTGTTTGGGAAATGTGGATGTCATATCTCATGCTGCAATCTATTTTGACTCCTAAAATGCGATGGGGAGGTGATGGTGTTATTTAATGAAGCAATGCTAAATGTGGCTGTGGATACGATTGTTTTAGTGGGATAGAATTTGTTAGCCGTTTTTCTACTGCCAGGAAGGATTATTGTTTGTGTTTGAAGTTCCTGTGGGTTGGTATGACTGTGGAGTCATCTGCATATTGGATGGAGGTGGCTTGCATAGCTCAGGCATGGAGGTTGTTTGTAAATAATGAGGAAAATAGGGGTCCCCAATACTGAGCCTTGTGGGACTCCTAGGGTCACTGGGAGAGTGTTTGATGCCAGTGCACTGCTTGCTGGCAGCCAGTTAGGCAAGGGTAGATTGACACAAGTTTAAGGATGTTAGTAGTTATGTGAGACCATATCAAAGGCTTTGGATAGGTCTAGAAAGACAGAAGATACAAACTTGTTGTTTCTGTGTTGGTTGATAGCATTCCTGAATGACATTAGTGTGGTGGTAGTACTGTGATATGGTTGAAAACTGTGCAGACTACTGGTAGTCTGTTACTATGCAGGTAATCTGTGATTTGCTTGTAAATGATTCTCTCAAGTATTTTAGACAGAGGTGATAAGATTGTGATTGGGTGGCAGTTAGATAGCTCAGTTGATGTACCATCTTTATCTAGTGGTATGATGTAAGAGGCTTTCCAGATGGAAGGAACTAGGTGTTCAGCTATGAATCTACTGATAAGAATATCTACTGGGCAGGCAGTACCCTCTGCAGTTAGCTTAAGGAAGTCAGCGGGTAGGATGTCTGCAGATTTTGTAGTTGGTTTTAATTTCTTTAGGTGTTTTTTTGATTATTTCATTAGGATGTCGGCAGGTAGGTTGTCTGCAGCTAGTGTAGTTAGTTTTAATTTCTTTAAGTGTTTTTGACTGCTTCAGTAGAAGCAGGTTGCAGGGAGAAGGTGGTCTTGTTCTTGGGTGACATAGTAGTAGTTGTGATAAGAGAAGGTGATTATTGGACAGTGCCAGGATATTTTCTGTTAAGTATTTATTAAATTGGGTAGCAATATCTTCTATGTTGTTGTTAGTAGTGGGGAGGGGTGTACTGACTTTGCCTGGCTGTAATATCCTGTTTATAGCTGTCCAGAATTTTTGTGGGTCATTGTGGTGCTTAGTTTGGATATTAGAGTAATAATTTATTTTGTCTAGTTTAATTAGCCTCTTTGTTTTATTTCTGAGTTCCCTATAGATTTGTAATGCAGATTGGGATCTAGTTTTGTTCTAGTTTGCCCAGGCCTTGTCTCTTATTTTTAGTAATGACCTAGTTTCTTTGTTTAGCCATGGGGTATAGTTAGCTTTAATTTCAATGGTTCTGGTAGGGGCTTGTGTATTTAGGATGGTCAGAAAGGTGGCATTAAAATAATCTACTGCTTTTTCAAGGAGAAGCAGTTTAAGTGGTGGTCAGTTACAGAGTTTCAGGATGTTTATAAGGCCATTTGGGTAAAATTTTATTTTTGTTTCTTATTTGTTGGTATATAGTTTGTTTTACTGGGTTAGTTCATTGTCTAAGTAGATAGATTGGGAAATGGTCGCTAAGGCTGTCTGACAGCCAGCATGCAAAGAGAGGGCAGGTCTATTGGTTAAGTTCCAGTCAAGAGTGGAGTGTGTATTGGTTGGTTTATTTATCCTGGTGGGTGTTTCTATGTGTTGGGTGAAGCCGTGTAGATTGATGCAGTGTTTGAGATTATGGGAATTGCAGTCAGACTAGTCTCTATTAAAGTCATCCATGACTATAGTTTCCTGAGATAATGTTGTTGTGGTCCAGTGCAATATATTTTCTAAGGTTTGGATATTATCTCCTGGTGATATATAGATGCCTATTATGTTTATATGGTTTTTTTGGAGTTGACATTAAGTTTGCTAAGTAGCATTTGTGCATTGTCAGACTTTAGTGTTTGATCTTCCAGCGTTTACAACGAGGGTTGATTTTTCAAAAGTATTGCCACACCTCCTCCTCTTCTACTTAATCTGTCATGAGGTATGATATTATAGCCTGGTGGGAGAATTTCATTATTAGAGGTCTCTGGCTTTCATCATTAGACTATTAGCACTGATTAGCTGTGATGTAGTAAATGTTAATGTTCATAAAAAATGAATGCATGATGCTGGCATGTAATAAAGTATTTTTTAAGATTGCTTTGTCCCAAGACTAATGCATAAATCAGCTTTATGTAAACAGATATTAAAAGAAAAAAGGATCCAAAAAAAAAAAAAAAAAGTTGAAGGCAAATTTCAAACAACTGTTGATCTGTAAGTAATTTTTAAATGTGTCTAATTACATTGAGGAGTCCTGCTACATGACGGCAACATCATCAATTAAATATAAACATGTCCTTAATAACGATTTAACATAATTTGATAGTAACATGCATTTTCAAATAAAAAAATTAATTGCGGATATACTTTCTAGTGAAGCACATACAGAATTGTCTTACTACAGTAGTTGGACTGGGATTGTTATGTTAATTGTATGTCTTTTCTAAACTTTCTTGCTGAAGATGTAGTGTTTAGAGTTAGTAGTCAACAATTTACAGTAGCCAGTGCAATCTGTTAACAATGGAGAGGGACTTTATCACATGTGTGGGGGCCGGGGGAAGTGTCCTTAACTAGGAGATAAAGGACCACATAGTGTTCAGACAGCTTGTAATGCTGTGACCCAGCCCCTCCTTCAGAATAGTTTTGCTTTGACATTTATATTTGTTTTTATAACAACATGTTATTGAGCAGTTGGGTGCTGTCTTACAGCAGCGTACAATGACATGGTATGGTCATTCTGAAACCAGCACTGGAATGAATCATATTTACAATAATTACCGTAAAATGCGAGAACTAATTAAGTTAATATTTTGCAAATTATATGTTGTTAGAAGGATACACCAACAAATGCGGATTAACTATGCTAAGGGATTTCTTCAGTATGCCAGTCTAAAAGGAAGAAAAGGGACAGTAAGAGGTAATGGAGGGTTGGAAGGGAAGAGATATGGACATAAAACTGGCTACATTAAGAGAAAATATGGTCCAGGAATAATATAGACTGGCACACAGGGTCCTCAAGAATCATGCTACTTAACCTCTGATAAAGACCTTCAGCAAATCATTGACAAAAGAAAAATTACCTAAGGAATCGATGGAAAAATTTTATTCCCTTACAGAAAAAGGGGGGTGAGGGGTGGGAAAAGTATGAAGGACTTCAGCCATTTAAGTTTAATAACAGGAACATGGATGGTCATGGTAAAAGTCATCACTAAATGCATCGAGACCAGGTAGACAGACCTAAACTAAATGCATCGAGGCCAGGTAGACAGACCTAAACAAGTTTTTCTGTTATTGTCAGTTCATACACATACCATAGGTAGAAGGTGGCTTATGTTCTAAAATATTGATCTTAACGATAATTCTCCAATGTTATTAATCTGAGGTCTAAGTATCAACTAAGGATGGAATTAAGAAAGGGGAAAAAAAAAAAGGCAGATATATAATGCACTCAGAGAAAGTATGTGGGAAAACAAAGATGTGTCAACAAAGTGATTTGACAAAACAGAGGTTTCAACACAAGAAAGCAGAACAGTGCACAGATCTTTAACATTCCAATCAGGCCAACAAGCTGGATTTTACAAGATAGAGAAATTAATTTTATTGCCCATGCTAATCATGATGCCACATGTGGAAAGTAGTATATGTTCTTAACTATAAATTTATAATTTATTAAAAAGCTGTGAATGCACAGTTTTCTTTTTTTGTGTGAAGACCTTTTTGGCTTGAACCTCTATGAATCTGCTCCTGGATTGTTGCTTTCTTGTATCCACCCTGTGAGAGGCTTCTTGTAAGAAAAACATGTAATTTATATGATTTCAGATGTAGAAAAGCCTCTACCTTCAAAAATGCACCAGCCTAATTTGCCAAGTCTTGCAAGTACATTTAGTGGGTTAAATTTTGTTTTTTAAATTTAAAATTTAAAATTAAAATTTTTAAAATTTTAAATTTTTTTTTTTAAATTTTGTTAAATTTTTTTTTGGGTACGAAAAACTGAAGCCATCAAACTGAAGTGTTGTACTTTACAGAAAGGGAAGAAAATTATATGATTAATGGGTTTACAGATCATTAGTATGATTTTCATTTCTAGAAGCTGCTGTTTTTTTTTTGTTACTTGGTTTGCTGCATAATTAAGATATCAGCCTAAGACAGAATATGGTATGGCATACAGTGTAGCAATGTCTGCATTCATGGGAATTGTGGTCCTACACAAACAGGAATTGAATTTAGGATTATGAAAGTTACTGAATTAAGGAGTACAATATGGATATACTTCTGAAATTCTGATGTTTTAGTGCGGCAAAATGGAACTCATCTTAATCAGTTTTAATCAACTTCAGTAGTAAATTTATGCATACAAACATGTATATGTGAATCTAGTCCATAATGCCACCAGCAAACGCACAGTACCAGCTTTTCGGACAGGCAATAAGTCAAGATACCATGACAGCTTTTTACTAATAGTCAGCAGGTAATGAAAGTAAATAAAGCATTTCTACAAGGCAAGGGAGGCACCTCCCTACACCCTCCTGATACTTATATATACTATCATGGAGACTATAGGTGCCATGGAGAAAGAAGTGCATTTTAATCTCTGTACACAGATCAATGATTTCTGAGAGGCAACTGTTCCATCTTTTCCATGAGAGTGGTCAATAAAACATGAATAAACAGAGTAAGTACTTTATAAACATCTGATTAGTACACAGCCTACAGTAATACTCTTCTTATGAAATAGAAATACACACATTTGTAGATATTAAGATACAATTTGAATAATATTTTTGCAAAACGGTCCCTTTATCCAAAGCAAAGTGAATATAGCATTGAATATTTATTTTATTTATTTGACATTTGTTAACTGTGATAATCTGACTTGGAACAAAGCCAATTTTCAGTGGAGGCCTGGGGAGAAAACACTCCAGACACTTCTTTGTAATGTGGAGAGGAAACTGGAGCACCCAGAGGAAACCCACATGAATGCAGGAAGGACATGCAGACTCCACACAGAAGGCACTCCAGATGAGAATCGAAATGGGGAATCTCTTGCTGTGAGGCAACAATGCTACCACTGCGCCATCCATACACAGAATAGATTTGAGGTACAGCTTGTCTTCATTCATTTTATTTAAAGAAACAAGTGATCTGTAGTTCATCTATTTAAAGAAACTTTTGAACACAATCGTATAATACAGTGATGTATTAAATAAACGACCAAGCATTTTGTCTGAAAAAAAAACAAAAAAAACTACCACATTATAAGTAACACATTTTCATAAGCTCACGCCATGTTACCAACATAAAAATGTAGATTTAACCTACCAGTGAATTAAAGTGCCTTTTTATAACTGTTATCTTCACCTTAACTTCCATTTTTTTAACCAAACTACATACAAGATATTCCAGACAACAGAAACTCCTGTCCTCTAAATGATAGGATGCAGAATATACATACACTTCCCACACACAAACAAAATACACATAACTCAAATTAGTTAACTGTCCAGAGCTTCTCAGTATCCAGATTTCATCATCATATTTTTTATTTGTTCCTCATAAAACTTGCAGTTTTCTGGCAAATCATTGTTGAATAAAGTCACTAAGTTAACAACATACATTTGAGTTTCAGACTTCATATCCATCAGAAAATGCATGCTGATGCAAATCCTGTTATTTTAGCAACTTTGAGTTTATAAGAGTACATTCAAAATCTATCCCTGATTTTTTGTCTTTGTCTTTCCGTTAGTTTTGGCTTTCTCGGGAGTAAGAGTTTGAGAGGTAAGGTAACCAGTTTAGTCACAAACTATTTCACTGAGTGGCAAGCATAGAAACTTTGTGGATTCCTGAATCACAACTTAAAGTACATGGGTGGCAGACTCACCCAAAATGTCAGTATGACTAGAGGCCAGCCCTACATAAAGCTAAGTGTCTGCAGCTCATTTTGTTTCAAATCCCATTTTCATCTGTCCGTAGGATGCAGAGTGCTTTGGTGACAGCCCTGCATGGTGCAGCTCTATCATTCTAAGCAAGGAGTACATAGAGTCCAATAAGCCTTGCATACTGTATTCCCTCCTTAGATGAAAAAGTGTTGGATGTGCGATCCATCAACCAGAACTGGTCATGGTCTTAACCTTTAACTATCCCACTTTGAAGGACCTCCTGCATATCTACACAACAATCACCACCACAATTACCCATTCTAAAGATATAAACCTTGTGTGTGATATAAACAGGGCCTGCTGGATAGACAGGTATACATCCCAGTGAATACCCCTTCTCTAGAACAGTTCACACATCCATAGGAAGCAGACATCTTCACTTGTAAATTGGACAGCTGCATGGGGAAAAGGAAAATTATCCCTGACTTGGCACCTCTGTTCCCAAGAGACACATACAGCCTGTAAATAGTTCATCTCCCATGCCCTTATTTGTAAAGGTTTCATCTCCCAAGCCCCTGCTTACACTTACCAAGGGTACCAGAACTTGTCAGAGATCTGGGATGCAGGGCTAGGCTTAAAAAGGCCACAGTTTTAGTTAGCCTAGTACACACTTATGAATCTTTTTCCGTAACATACACACCTTATGCCATTTATGTTTTCCATCACATTGCTAAATATTCATGTATCCACCTACTTTAAACAACCCCAATATTACATTTGCATTATATATTCAATCTATTTTCAACCTACATTTGCTTTCTTCTTTATCATCTGTCAATCACTTTAATAATGTCTTACAAATTCAAGAAGCTTGCACATTTTACCACTTTGGAGGTATCTTTATACTATCATACCACTGTGGTTATCTGATGATCCTCCTCCTTCTCTTTGATAATCTTTATCAACCCTCTTTTCCCATATTTTTCTACATAGGGTTGGGGTGTCATGTCAACTGCTGCCATTTTTCTCAGTTCCGGGCTACTATCCTGCCTCCTTCAACAGTCATGCCTGACTGTCATAGGTCTTCTCTCACACAATCCATCCATCTACTCACTATATGCCCTAATTTCTTCTTACCCTGACTGTCATAGGTCTTCTCTCACACAATCCATCCATCTACTCACTATATGGCCTAATTTCTTCTTACCTTCTTCTTGTCTGTCCCAAATCTTTTTCAGCAGGTTATTTTTTGCTTTCCTGCCCCAACAACTGTAATCTATTCATACTGTCCTTTTCTGCAACTTCAAATAATTGGGCTTCTGCCCTAATGTTCTCATTTCTTCATCTATCTCACAGCGTGCACCCTACCACCCATCTCAGGCACTTCATCTCCATCACCTATGCCTTTCTCATCTGCTCTGCATTCACTGCACAGGTTTCTGTACCATACAGTAGAACTAGTCACACCACTGTTTTGTACACCTTACTCTTCAGCTTCTTTGGCATTCTTCTGTCATACACTGCACCTGATATTCTGTGGCACTTGGCTGCAGCATCTCTTACCCTATCTTTCAACTCCTCATTCAGACTTCTCTTCTTCTCAACTACCCCTCTCAGGTACTTGAAGTTATTAACATGCTCCCCTGTTTTCCCTCCTATCTCATTTTTCAGGTTCTACTGATTTTCCTCATTTGCTGTCATAACAATGGTCTTATGTTTGGGAGGGTGGCCTAATGGTTAAGGTGTTTGCCTTACAAACACAAGGTGCAGGGCTTGAGTCTCACAAGGGATAATTGGCTAGGCTTAAAATGGCTCGCAAGAGCAGTTAGCTTAGTACTAATCTATGAACCTATGAATCTATGTGTACTCAGTTTCATCCAATGTGTCTTCAGTTTTACATTCCATTGCCCTACCCTTTGCTGAAGTTCTTGCTTAGAATCTGCTGTAATGCCACATCATCTGCAAACAACAACTTTGCTGACCTGTCCCCTCCTACCTATTCGTTAATGTAGTCCATCACCAGTATGAACAGCAGTGGGCTCAGAGCTGAACCCTGGTGCACACCCACTCCCATATGGAACACATCTGAGAGCCTGAAAATTGTCTGTAGTTGTGTCATGGGTTTTTCTACATATCCTGCACTAATTCTGCAAATGGTTCAAAAGTCCGGAAACATCACAGGACTGACCAAATCAGCTTTTGTGGGACCCTGTCATATGCTTTTTCCATGTCTAGGAATGTCCAGTTGTACTCGTTCCCCATTTCTAGCTTATTTTCGACTATATGGTTCACTGCAAGCATTGGGTTATTTGTGCTACATCCTGATTGGAATCTGAACTGCTCATGTCCCATCTTACTGATAATTATATACTCTATATAAATGTTCATCTCATATGTATCTCCCTCTATGTATCATTTGGAATCCTGTACATCTTATCAAGGCTCTTTTCATTGAGACTGATCAGTTTTCTGTCACTTCAAGTGTGTGTTGAATTATGTATGCTATAATCAAAGGTGTGTGTTTCGGTACAGGCATACACTTTTTGGGTGGTGCAACTTTTATTGTATTTGATCTATAGGTGACAGTTGTATGATACCATGCTGGCAGTGATTTGTACGCAGTGGGCTATTTTCCACTCTTTGGAGTAGTGTGACCATGCCATTAGTAAATGCAAGTTAGGAGGTGTGGAAATCATACCCACTACGCACACATATAAGCCTATTGTTTGCGACCTGGCTGTACCTTTTTAACAGTTCGGTTGAATTTGCAGCATTATGCATGAATTATGGCATTTGAGTTTTTGATAGTTTGGTATTTAATGGTTGCTATATTTGGAGTTTCATCATATTTGTAAATCTTCCCTTCATCTGCTTGATAGCATTAGACCATCAGTAATCATATTGACTAAGGCTTGCATGTGTGATTTGGGGGTTTTCCACCCTACCCCCACCCCAAATAAGATTGTTGATTCTTTAAAATGTAAGATGCAATATATTTTTCAGAAATGACCAAGACCTGATTTAGAGTAAACTGCATTTGTAAATAGTACAAATCACTGGAAACAATTGCTTAATAAATGGCTATGACATCTTTTGTATATGATGACCATTCTGCTATTTGTACTGCCCAGTGAGAACTACTTTAAACTAGTAAACATTACTTTCATGTGTTTTTTTGAAAGTATCTTCTAAATATGAAGGGCTGTAATGAACGTTATATGTTTGTTCTTCATTAATGAAATTAAGGCTACGTAGGATTTGCCCGCTTCTTTATTACTGCTAAGCTAAGCCTCTAATTCCACATGTCATTTGCCTCACCAACTCCAAATTTAACTACAGCCTAAGAAACAGAGATTCTTAACTTATGTCAACACATGATATGTATGAAGATTTTCTTCAGCTCAAAATTTGTATTTGGCTCCTCCCATTAATAACAGCCTTTACCTACTTTATCACCAATGCAAGCAGAATTTCTTGGCTATATTTTCAAAGACCTCAGTGGAGATTATGTTAGTTTTCTTCAGTGCTAGTGCTGGCAAGCAAACATCATCTTCCTTCCGTGCTAATCTTCAGCCAGAGTGAAGTGCAGCTCAGCACGTCACAAACTCATGTTAGCAAATGTACTCCAGAGTCGCTGCACCAACGAGTTTGCTGAAAATAACTTAAAACTGGCAAATAAAGAATGTGCATTCCTCAAATAAAACGTCGGGCAGAAAGATGCCAGGGCACTTCTATGGGCTAGGATTGTAAAGGCTCCAGGGCCATTAGCCTAGTACACATCCATGAACCTATGAATTAAAGAGGGAAAGACTGCCTGGACAAGAGTGCAATGGATTACTATGTTTGGGTAACCATCCATTTGTATCAGTCCCCTACATGAGCAAGTTACTATGTCAGTCTTTCTAACCCATCATCATATGTCAGATGTATCTATCCAATGCTCAGTGAAAGTAATAACAGAATGCTCTTCACAAATAAACTACATTACATTTTCCAGAAACATCTCCATGTCCTCAGCTGTATCTGTACTGTTGGTATCCTGGGTTCACTAATATTGGCTGAATAAAAATACTTATAACAATGGATATTTGGAGTCTGCCCCATGCTAAACACACCTAATAGACTATCTGACACTATTATACTTGTATATATTCCCAGACAGAGAAACATAGCATCTACACCTTCCCTGTAACTACCCCTACCTTCTGCTACCACGAGTCAATCCTTCCACACAAGTATATGCTATGCTATACTTTTTGCAGTTCAGTATGGTTAGAGATAGCAAATGCAACTGCAATACGGAACTTGCACCATACTTGGATATGTAATGCAGAGCTGGTCTGTACAACTCATCTCTTGATCAACACGTAGATCACCACCACGTTTTAACATCAAGCCTATTCTTCAAAGCTTTCCTTGAAAACTGGCACCACCTCAAAAATATGTAGATAATGAAACACTGAGCAATATCAAAACATTGGCAAAAAATTATTATAGCGCTCGATGAAAGAAGAAATAAAATAGTTTGCAACACAATATTGGTCCGATGTCTGTCAGTAACCAAGTGATTATATTCGGATCAACTTTTCATTTACAGGTTGCCAGTGTGGGGGGGGGGGGGGGGTCCTTTTACCTAAACAGGTCTTTACTGAAGGTGAGGAAAACTGGGTGATAAATTATGTAGTCATTTAAACATTCTAAATTCATTTAAACATTCTAAATATTAAATGCCTGATGAAATGAACTAGATTTAAACTACAGATATGGAAGACAAGTAGAAAAATGCATGATGATTTTATTAGCAAGACATTATGACACCGAAAGGCAAAGAACTAAGAAATGGATATGTGGCACTTAGCAAACTTGTATTAACATTTACAAGTGGAAATGTTTAATAAAGGTTAGGCCTGCTGTTTACTCATGATTATACATATCTTAGAGCTCATTGCAACTCGTACATTAAAGGAAATAAAATGCATGATTTTCATTTGTCCTTTATTGGTCACAAGGAATGAATTCTGGCTGTGCACACTTACCAACAATAGCTAAACAATATAGCAAAGAAGCAGGAGATGACAGAAAATAGTGCACTGTGAAAATAAAACTGCGGTATTTTGTTGTCATACTTGCATGACTTTCTTCTTCTCTTTCGGGTTTTCCCGTTAAGGGTTGCCACAGCAGATCATCTGTTTCCATTTCTTCCTGTCCTCTGCATATTGCTCGGTCACACCAACCACCTGCATGTCCTCTCTCACCACATCCATAAACCTTATCTTACGCCTTCCTCTTTTCCTCTTACCTGGCAGTTCCATCCTTAGCATCCTTTTCCTAATATACCCAGCATCCCTCCTCAGCACATGTCCAAACCAATGCAATCTCGCCTCTCTGACTTTGTCTCCAAACCATCCAACGTGATCTGACCCTCTAATATACTGATTCCTAATCCTGTCCATCCTTGTCACACCCAGTGCAAATCTTAACATCTTCCAGCTCTGATTCCTGCTTTTTTGTCAATGCCACCATCTCCAACCCTTGTAACATAGCTGGTCTCACTACCCTCTTGTAGACCTTCCCTTTCACTCTTACTGGTACTGTTTGTCACAAATCACTCCTGACACTCTTCTCCACCCATTCCATCCTACCTGTACTCTCTTCTTCACCTCTCTTCCACACTCACCATTACTCTGAACTGTTGATCCCAAGTACTTAAACTCATCCACCTTCACCAAGTCTACACCCTGCATCCTCACCATTCGTCTATCCTCCCTCGCATTCACACACATATTCTGTCTTAGTCCTGCTGACCTTCACTCCTCTCCTTTCTAGAGCATATCTCCACCTCTCCGGGGTCTCCTCCACCTGTTCCCTATTCTTACTACAAATCACGTCATCTGCAAACATCATAGTCCATGGAGCCTCCTGTCTGATCTCATCTGTCAACCTGTCCATCACCATTGCAAATAAGAAAGGGCTCAATGCTGATCCTTGATGTAATCTCACCTCCACCTTAAATGCATCCATCACTTCCACGACAAACCTCACCGCTGTCACACTACCCTCGTACATATCCTGCACCACTCTTACATACTTCTCTGACCTCACCACTGTCACACTACCCTCGTACATATCCTGCACCACTCTTACATACTTCTCTGACTTCACCACTGTCACACTACCCTAGTACATATCCTGCACCACTCGTTCATACTTCTCTGACCTCAGCGCTGTCACACTACCCTCATACATATCCCGTACCACTCTTACATACTTCTCTGACCTCAGCGCTGTCACACTACCCTCGTACATATCCTGCTCCACTCTTACATACTTCTCTGACCTCACTGCTGTCACACTACCCTCGTACATATCCTGCACCACTCTTACATACTTCTCTGACCTCAGCGCTGTCACACTACCCTCGTACATATCCTGCACCACTCTTACATACTTCTCTGACCTCACCACTGTCACACTACCCTCGTACATATCCTGCACCACTCTTACATACTTCTCTGACCTCAGTGCTGTCACACTACCCTCGTACATATCCTGCACCACTCTTACATACTTCTCTGACCTCACCGCTGTCACACTACCCTCGTACATATCCTGCACCACTCTTACATACTTCTCTGACCTCACCGCTGTCACACTACCCTCGTACATATCCTGTACCACTCTTACATACTTCTCTGTCACTCCCGACTTCTCATACTTGCATGATTTTGTAAATGGAAAATAGATAGTGACGCAGTCAGCAAAAAGGTCAGACACATTCAGTGTATTAATTTGGGGATCTCAAGAGTCAGCAGACAATGTACTCCTCAGAAATCTTGCAAATCTTTGACTTCATCTATAACAAGTTGGCAGTTTTAATCGTTATGCAGGCAGCTATACAACAAAGACAAGGCATGAATGATGCATTTTTCCATCCAGTATGTGCAGTGCCTTTTTCTTCAGCTAGCATTTCAGGTTAGCATTATACTGGTGACAAGGACATCAGCTGCACACTGAAGTTAGAATGACTGAACTTGGTTTTCAACTTCATAGATAAGAATAAAACTATCTGACTTTAATCCAAGAGAAAATATACAAATATGAAAGATGAAGGATATAGAATCATTAAGCAAGAAAATATAATCAGCCACGGTATTGCAATTAACATAATTTTTCTAATTTTCAACCAGATCACTAACCTTTCTCAACCTATAAAACTGAAGCATAATTTTGTTCACAGTGTGTTTAATTATTTTGCTGCAGTAAGGATGCTCCCTGGTGTTTCTTTACCTCATGCTAGTTTGTAATTGTTTTGCTAAGTACATCTTAGCCACCCAAGCATTTAATGTCTAGAAAGTAAACAACTGGTTCCCATGCATATTTTAGAGAGACGTGACACAGCTTCATGTTTTCTACTGGAAAAATCACAAAGGGACCGAATTAATTTTGTAGCCTGTAGCGATGTTGTATTTTGACATCTCTGAAAATAAGCTGTAAAAATACAAGTATGATATTTATAGCAGTTTTCATTTTTGGACATTTGAGTAAATAAAAACTGAAGATGTTTTGAGACATTTCTTTGAAAATGGATGTCCTCTCAGCAGTGTATTAAACAATATGACTTCCATTTGGAAAACATTTAAGTGGATATAAAACTAAAATTGTCATAAATTAAACGAAAGCAAGAAATAAATTTAGTTTGCATCTTCTTTCTGGGTGAATATCATTTGTTTTTCAAAAAAAAAAAAAAAAAAACACGGGCATATTGTACCTGCCACTAAACTTCATAATAAAATATATATCAGCCTACCTAGTATTATCACAGACATATTAAGTGAGGCAAAGACTTAATATGATAAAATACAAGCTTCATATATAATCACAGTTACTTCTGAGGTGGTATCTCTTTTTAATTTACAAGAATATGTTTTGGCATCTACAATAGAAAGTCTTCCCATCTCAGTCTTCTAACCTCCCCACTGAGTCAGTTGTCCTACATTACTCTAGTGGGGAAGAGTGAATTGCTCATCTTTGTTCAAGGAAGATTTGCATTGCGGAGCTAGGTTTTGGCAATCAGTGGTGGAAGTGCGAGTTAGAAGCCATGTGGAACTACCTTTTGGCAGTCATTGGTGGAAGTTAGAGTTGGAGGCCTTGTGAACTAGCTTTTGGAAGTCATTGGTCGAAGTGAGTGTCAGATGCCTTGCAGAACTTATCTTTTGCCAGTCAGTGGAGGAAGTGTGAGCTGGTGGCCTAGAACTACTAGCTTTTGGCAGTAAGTGACAGAAGAGTGAATCAGAGGTGTTATGGAACTAGCTTCTGGCAGTCAGTGGTGGACGTATGAGCCAACGGCCTTGTGGAACTAGCTTTTCACTATCAGTGATGGAAGTGTGAGTTGGAGGCCTTGTAGAAATAGCTTTTGGCAGCCAGTGGTGGGAAGTGAGAGTTAGACAACTGTTTAGCTGTCATACACAGCTGGCATGCATTCTTCTCAGTAAGATAAGGCAATTGTACTACAACCTGCAATGAACAGCCCTGTAATGGGGGTAACCTTCTTGCTTACCCTTTCCAAGCAAGAGTCCATACAGTGCCTGGCAGTTCATATCTACACATTCTATTACATCTTGTCTGCTCTTCATAGGTGTTTACTAGGCTAACCACCATAAGGGTCTTTTTAAGCCTAGCCATGCATACTAAATCTCTGACAAGTTCTGATACCCTTGATAAGTGTAAGCAGGGGCTTGGGAGATGAAACATTTACAAGCAGGGCCTGGAAGGTGAACCATTTACAGGTTGGCCTATGTCCATTAGAGACATAGATGCCAAACCAGGGGTGAATTTCCTGTTTCCCATCCAATTGTCCAAGTTACACTTGAAATGGGTTAGGAAGGAACTATGCTTAATTAACTCATTCACTCCAATGAAACTCTGGAAGTGTGCAGTGTAACTTCCAATGGGCAGAGCCTAAGCCTTTTGACAGAATCAAATTATGTCCTCATATTTCAAACAAATGTTCAAATCTCTGCAACCATAGGGGTTATGAAAGAAGTATAAATGGCAAATTCTTCAGCACAAACTATTTTTATATTGGTAGTATTCTTTAGATTCTAGGTCTTAAACCGAATTTTATAAGTCACAGTAAACACAGTAACTATTACATTTGTAATATTTTGTAAACAACTTACAGTATCTCTGCAACCACTCAATTTACACATGTACTATCAGCAGCATTTTATTCATCGAGCTGAGAGCTTTCTTATAAGGCTAAGGAGTTCTGTCTGTGTTACTTGGTTGTTGAGATATTTAGAAAAATGTGAAAATTATATCTATATAAATTAATATCATAAAAAACTGCAGTTAATATCTCCATCCGCACTACACAGAGGTCAAATACTAATGCAGTTGAGTTTGCCATTGTGTAAGCTTTAAGATGAAATATTTTAAAACCTTGTACATAGCATGGTTTTGGAATTATTGATGCAAATATGAACAGCCATATTTGACACCTATAGGTGTCAGTGGGAGCTAATTGCAGGTGCATCTGGAGGCGTCACTCGGATGTAATGAGTTTTGGATGGGGAGCCTGTTCCAGAGATGGGGTAGTCTCTGGGATATATACCCGTCTCTCCAGCAGGTCCTATTTATATCACAGGCAAGGTTTAAGTCTTTAGAATGGATAATTCTGATGCTGTTTGTTCTGTGGATATGCAGACACTCACTCAGAGTGGGGTCTGACAATACCCTTTATTCCAGGCATAGATCTCCCCTCAAAAGCCTGTAGGAGACAGAATACAAGGATATGGCCTTGAGGCAGTCTGCACAGGAAATTTTCTTATGCCCCATATTCTTTTAGCAAGGAACCTCTGTGGACATTCCAATTGTTGGATATGCCTGGTTAGGTATATACCAAAGGGGGCACTGCACTCAATGATAGGTCATATGAATGCCAAATGCAGTGGAACAATGACTTACTTGGACCTGGATGCCATATCTTTGTTTACAAGTTGCGCAACATAGAATGATTTCCCACTACTGTAGACACATGATGGTCAAAGGCTAGACTAATGTCTGTATATGTTCCTAAGTCCCTAGCTGGGTCAGCTCTAAGGGGTGTGTTGTCAATATGATAGTTACCAGGGGTGGATGACTACCTAAAGATTATTATTATGTATTTCCAGGCACTTAGTTTTAGTCCATGGCTCTAACACAAGTTGTTTGTCTGTGTCAGCCCTTCCTGGAGAACATTTGTGTCAGTGTGGGATTCAATGACAGCTCCCAATTTGTAACCATCTGCAATTTTAGTCAGCCAAAGACCATTGACACTGGCCTTGAATTCAGAGTAGTAGATTTTTAAAAGTAATGGTCCAAGGACCAATCCCTGAGGGACTTCACTTGCAAATGGCCTGTTTGTAGAGGTGGGCTCCCCATTTCTAACTTCCTCGGTCCTGCCTGTGAGCCAGTTGGCTATCCACAGTTTGACATACAGGTTTGCACCTAACCTCTTCAGTTTGTCAATAATGTCCGAGTGGGGTCTTATGTCAAATGCCTTGACCAGGTCAAGGTAGGCAGTGTGAACCATTTTGCCCTCATCAATTGCTCTGGTGACCTTCTCGAAGTCTACCAGGTTGAGTAGGCATGCCCTGCCCTTGACAAAACCAAACTGGGTTGGGTCCAGTGTCTGGAGGTTAACTATATCACTATTGATCATTTCCATGATAATTCCTTCCATGGCTTTAAATATAAGACTAGTGAGACTTCTGGGTCTGCAGTTTCCAGGGTCAGTAGTTGGCCCACCTTTGTGCAGAGGGATGACTGTTGCCTTTCTCCATTCATGAGACACCACGCCTGTTTGGAGGCTACTGTTAAATAGCAATTCCAGAGGGCCTGATAGGTCATGTTTTATCCTATTTAGATGGCATCCTGGGATATTGTCTGGGCCCAATGATGCAGTGTTCTTGGCCTTAGAGAGAACATTAAGGACCTGTTCCCTAGTGATAGCAGGAGGAGTTATATTTCTTGGTATTTGCTGAGGGAAGGTTGAGACGGGGAGAGGAGTAAAATTACAGCTGAATTGATTGGCCAGTATGTTTGCTATATCTTCTTGCTCAGTATAGGTGGCTCCATTTACAATGAGCTCTGCACGCAATTGTGTATTGCCTTTGATGTTGTGGACATAGCTAAAGAATGCCTTGTGGTTGTCCTTGGCCTGGGGGGTCAAATTTGCCTTAAATTTGGCCTCACTTGACTTTATTTGTCCTCTAAGTTGTTTAGTTTGTTGAGTGTTTTATCCTGCTGGGTGCTGCACCTTCTAATTTTTGTCAAGATTTTCTCCATTCTGCTATACAGCCGATTGATTTTGTGATTCCACCAGGGTGGTTTGTTTTTGAGTTAGTTCTGTATTTCTTCCTGGCGAGTACAGCTGCCTCTATGTAGCTATTAACATGCTTGTATAGGGTTTCTGTGAACAGTTCCACATAAGCAAATGTTCTCAGCATTTATGGGGCCTTGAAAATTTGCCAGGTTTTCACTTAATAGCAGGAAGTTAGCATTTGAGTAGTTCCTGAATATTCCAGGTTTGGCTGGGGGTCCAGGTTTTATTTTTACTTCAAAGGAGACCATTTTATGGTCTGATCTTACCAGGGAAGACATTACAATAGGGGGTATGCAGCATTCTCTCATATTAGTGAGGACCAGATCCAGTATGGTTGCACCACTGTTTGGTGTACTGACAATGCAATCTAGAGAGTTTGTGTTTACAAAATCCAGGAATCTCTGTGCTGTACATTTGGTGTCATATAAGATTTCCAGTTAATAGTGGGGTAATTAGAGTCACCCAGGAATATGGTATTGGGTTGGATGGTGAGTGTTTCCAATATATTTATGGGTTTCCTGTGTAATAGAGGGAGACATACAGCTTGCAAGGAAGCAGTATTGGATTTTGCCTATGGTGAATTTGAACATGGAGGAGCTAAAATGCATTGTCCTTTTTGACCAGCCTTGAGGTATATTTATTTCTGATTTAAATCAAGACGCCTCCACCTTTAGTCCCTGTCTGTGTACTAGCTGATCTAAATGTATGGAAGGCATTATAACCTTGCACTGCCAGTGTGCTTGCCACAGCTTTAAACCATGTCTCAGTGACCACACAGATTTCAGCATTCTCAAGGGTGAATTGAGCTTTCTAGGGAGTGGAGTTTTCGTTTAGACTCCTAGCACTGAACAGTAATACCTTTAGATTTTTTTTTTGTTTTGATTTGCTATGTCGGAAGTACTTTCAGTTTGGCATTGCCTAAAAAAGGCACTATAGGGGAAGACAATGTTTTAGCTAATATTCAAAAGCCTAGAGGGGAGAGGTGCAGACCATCCCTGGCAAAGCAGCATGGTCTGTTGACCATCACATTCCATGCTGACAAATATTGCACCCCCTTAGAAGGACAACAGAAGCTAAGCCAATTATTAAAGTAAGTCATCTTTTGTTTGTACTGTGGCATCATTCTTGGAGTAGGCAAAATGCTGCTCAGTGCTAGGCTCATACCAACTTGAGACACATTCTAAGAGCTTCATGGTGTTTCTCTTCATATAGTCCTTTCCGGCTAACATGCAGGAGCTAGACAAGTACTGGGACTTGAGATCAGTGAGGCAGTATCATTCATGTACTCCTATTTCATCCTTGCTGGCTCTGCTAATGCTTGAACCAGCTACTCTAATAATTATGATCTGGACCACAGTGTGATGTTTTTTCTAGTCACATTGTTATCAGAAGGGCATTCTTAATGTAATATATTTGTTTCACTTTGCACTTTAAAAACTAGTAGTACAACAGCTGTAGCGGTTTATTGAATCATGACTTGCTGTTAGGAAATACCCAAGCTTTGTCTTGGAATCATTCACCACAGTACTTCTGCATAGTAAATATTAAACATAAGGGCATCTCTCTCTCAGCCCTTACTAAATAGGGCTATAACCAGGAAAATAAAAGTCTCTGTCTGGAGTCTTTTGCGTTTAATTTGTACTCAAGTAACATATTAAGATTTGTGTCTTCAGAGTAAATTGTTCCTGATATGTTACTGAGATTTAGGCCTAATCACTGTATAAAAAAAGTAGAAGATTAGAAGCTGCCTGTACAATAGTCTTGTTTTGCGCTATGGATAAGTCTTCAATAATAAAGTATTTTTTTAAACACCTTTATTGAATTACCACTTATTGAGCATAATAATGTCAAAGATGAAACATAGCTGACTATTACATATTTTTCAATTCCCTGATTAGAAAAAAAAATACTTTGCATTCTAGAAGGACTTACAAGGACTTTTAGAGTTATTATTCATTTGAATCCACCCACACTCATATATACCAAGATATAACTCAGCCTGCTTCAGAGCAACACTTTTGAATGCAAATTATTTTTTTCTGTTAGATGTGCTAGCCTTCAAAACATCACTTTTGTCAGTTTTTATGTAAAATAAAGTTTTTTTTATTGATTCTTGAGTGGATGTTTTCCACTTACTATTAGGGCTGACACCTTTTAAACCCAAAGTGGGACATTTGCTATGGAAACTCAAGATTTTGCAGGGCAAACCATATCCACAGCCAGTACAAAAGATTGGTTTCAATTGTTTACTGAAATAAAAGCTAACTGTTGTAAAATAGGAGTAATTTCTGTTTCATTTAACAAAGAATTTTAGATACAAAAATAACTTATGCACCTGTTAGTGGAACATAGGAAATACTTTTTGTCCTAAAATTTCTAGACGTTTGTCATTTTATGTTTTTATACAAGACACAAGTGGCCAAATACAGACTGTGCTGCATAAAGAGGGAAAGATGTTAACTTTGTTCTCTTCATATCTACAGTATGTTCAGAATCCCCTGATGTTTTAATTTTAACCACGTGTACTCATTACGGTTATCACCTATCTCTCTCTATGTAGAACTGTCCCTATTTGAGTGGGAAATTCCTGAAATTTTAGGACAAAAAACTTTTTTTTTTAAATGTTCTCTAATAGTTTTTTAAAACATTTATTTTATATCTGAAACATCTTAATAGTATATAAAACAATGGAAGTAATTTATGTTCTTTAAGGGCAAGCTTTTAGTTTATGGAAAAAAGAGACCCCCAGTCCTTTGCTCTAGCTGTGGGTATGGTCTGCTCTTCAAATTCTTATGTTTTTGTAAAAAGCTGTCCCATTTTGGGAAAATAAAAAGTTGCCAAACTTAGTACTCACTCTAAGGCTAGGTCATTGAGAAGATGCGCAGACTTCAGGGATGACAGGACTTTGGCTTTTCTATAAAAACCTTGGGTGACTTTCTTCAACCAGCTACAAAGCTAACAATCATTAATGCCATAGTACAGATGTGATTTTTGTCAGAGAAACTTGTTTGTCTCAATGGTCCTTTAACTTTGCAGCCAGAAGAACAGAACAAAAGAGATCCAAAATTCACTACTGGAAAGCAAAATCAGGAAATGTTAATGAGATAATAAATTTCCCAAGGTACCACATTAATGATCACACATAACTCAACAGAAAAAGCACATTAACAACGTTGTTTTTAGTTATCTGTCATCTCTGGACAGTGTGGATTGGTTGGCCTGGAAACTTTTTCAGCCATGACCCAGGACAGAGGTAGTACAATATTAAAAACAAAATTACAAAGTCATCAGATAAAATTCAGAATGACATTGTGTTATTTTGCAAATTTCAGAAGTGAAAAATATAATATGTAGTCTAAAATAAGCCATCTTTTGAACAATGGATGGTGATGACGTCAGACAAAGACAGTAATGTACATGGTTCTAGAAGAGAGAAAGTATATTTACTGAGGGGGAAACATAGAATCTACAATGAAAGAACTTTCAAACATATGGGTTTATGGGTCATTTTTAAAATGAAGACATTTTGCATAATTCAAATATGTGGGGAAAGTGAATTGCACCAGCGAAATCATGTTTGTGAACGGTTGTTTCTGATGAGATTAGTAGATTAACAAGTCTACCCAATGAAAGAGTGCCTGGTTCACGAACAAGCAGAAAGTAATGTAGAGAAAAGATGTTTAATATATAAACATGGGCTTCAACAGAGTCAAGGTAAAGAAATGTAAATATAACTGGTAGAAACAAAAGAATGAATGTCTATTAACTGGAAGAATGACTGTGGAATTTAATAACAGTTTTATTTGGCTAAGTGTTCTGTTGACCACCTTATCCACATGTTGGGTAAAGGCTAACGTAAGGTCTAAGGTGATGTCAAGATATCATTGGTCAAACATCAAACATTTTGGATTTATTTGTTTATTTGACATTTGTTTACTGGGAAAGTCTGACTGGCCCAGAAAGTACCCATTTTCAGAGGAGGCTCAAGGAGAAAAGCTCCACTATCACAATCATTCAAAAATCAAGTACAAATATGGTTTGTAGTGTAACATGATACTTCAGGATTTGAAATAAGAGTGAAAAAAGCTGTAATGAGGAGAACAAAGAAAATTTGTTTTATAGTAAAGTGCAGTGAAAAAAATAACATGAGTTGGAAAAAATATGTGAGGAAAAACTTAAATAGTCATGTTTGCTACGTAGATTAGTATGTGGTAAATGACACTGGGGATACTTCTAATAAGATATTTATATAGATATTAGAGATTATATGATTAGGCACAGTGAGGGTAAATTTGAGTCATGTCTTAGTATGAGACGATGAGAGATGGTGTTCATATTATGGTTATAGAAGGAAGAAGGATAAAGAGAAGGAGATTATAAGAAGAGATTAGGTTAGGCGAGTAGGGAGGAATGAGAAAGAAGTCAAGAAGAGATCTACAGAGCTGAAGTGGATAAATTAACTTAGTGGGAAAAACAAAAGAAAGGAGGGGAGTAAGAGACTGGAGAGCATTGTGAACTGTGATTTAGGTTGAAGGGGGTGAGAGAAATATAATGAATACGTTCAGCCAGGAATGGCACAGGAGAAGGTCCGGGTTTTTTCAACGTATTCTTTTAGGGAGTATTTAAAGGCGAGTAAGTTAGAAATAGTTATGGTGGTTAGAGGTAAGGAGTTGCATTTTTTTTTTTTGCTACTGAGTAAGTGTATAGGCTTTGTCCAGGGGATTTATTTAGTTACTTTTATGGTGAGAAGCGGTTTGTCTTCTGATACAAGAATTCTTTTAGGGAAGTATAAGTTGATTAAAGGGGTAAGAGCTAGACAGGCTAATATTTTATTTATTATTATTTTATTTTATTTTACATTTGTTTACCAGGATAGTGAAGGAAATGTGCTAGGGTTTAAGGTAGGGGAAGCTAGCTGTGTGGAAAGGTGTGTGTTTGGTAGTTTGAGGTTAAGCTGGCTATACATTATATGAAATATATACTGAAAAAGGTAGTTTGAAGAGGGGGCATGCCTGGGTATGGGCTGGGATACGTTCTTGCACCTGGAATGATGAAAGAAGATATGGAGGGCCAGAATTTTTTAAGGTTGCTTTTATGGTTATCTTGTTGGTGAGTATAATAAGACTTTTTATCTCTATTAACTTGCTTCTTGGCTTGGTTTCATAGCTATCTGAATAGTTGCCAATTTTTATTCTTTTGCCAGTTAATCTATGCTTTTTCTCAGTTTTTCATAAGTAGTTTGCATTGGTTGGAGAGCCATGGGCTATGGCTGTTTTTAATTATTTTTATACACTGTGGGGCTAAAGTGTTAAGAATATTTAGAAATGCTGCATCGAAGTATTCAACAGATTTAGGGGGAGTCTTTTTAGGATGGACAAGTTAACTGCTTTCAGAGCTTCAATGAAAGATTCCTTGGAGAAACTGGAAAGATTACGGGTAGTTTTGAGCTTATGTTCCTTGTTAGTTGTGCAAAACCCTTGTGGGTATAACCTGGCAGGTGGTCACTTAGTGCATCAGAGATGGTACCCAAGGAGATAAAAACTAGATGAGTTGGTAACCAGGATCCATTGTTAGGAATTATTTTTGCCATATCTTGTTGGTGCATTAATAAGTTGAATAAATCCAAACAGTTTGATGATGTTGATTGCTGTTGATTGCTGAATTTGTGGATAAAGACTGCCAGTCAATGTTTACATCACCCAGGAGGATAATTTTATTTCTGATCGCATCTCCTATCAAGGATAGTATGTTTTCAAGTAATGGAATGCTCTGTGCTGGGGGGAATATGTAGCACAGCAATCCATATGCTCTTGGCTCTATTAGGTTTTAGGAAGGAGATTAGGATTTCTGCTTTTCCAAAATTTGGGATTGTGCCTTTAGAGGGAGTTACTGTGAGTATATTTGGGAAGATTATAGCTATTCCACCTGCTTTTTATGTATTTTGTCGAAATTAATAATACCAGGAGGTTGTATTTTAGTATCTTTTATTTCAGGCTTTAGCATGTCTCTGTTGTGGTTAGATGTCTGGGTTATGTTGGGTGATCCAGGCATGAAAATCTGTGATTTTGTTGTATTTGCTTCTAATGTTTAGAGTGACTACTTTTAAACTTTTATGATGCATTCCTTAGTTTGGGGGTTGATTGGGACCAGGGCTGGGGAGGATATCACCACAGTGATGTATAGTAGAGAATGATGGTTTGTCTATTATAGCATTTTTAGCAGAGATGGGTAGAAGTATATAAGTATTACCTTGACATTGGGACTGGCATTGTTTTAGTATTTTGGGGTTACAGCAGTGGAATGGAGTTATGGAAAATAACCTTGAAGAGATTTTTAAGCAGCTACTGAAAAGATGGTTGAAAGGTGAGGATGAAGTAATGGTTGAGGTGTGCTTATTCATTACTACTGGTAGGGATGTTAGAAATGAGAGCATGATGATGAATAAGATGATACAGGAAGCCAACAGCATGGTTAGTCTTGTAAAAACCTTACAGTGTGGTGAGGTGAGGTAACGAACAGTGATAATAGTGAGAAGAATAGGTAGGTTTTGATGAATACAGAGCAGAGTGAGATTTGAGAAGGAATTTAGAACAGAAGTGGGTGAAGACAGCATAATGAGAACAATTTTGATTAGACAGTGTAGTTAGGAACAGGATAGGAGGATGAGTAGAGGAAGTAGAGTAAGTGAGGTTTAAGTGTAGATGTAGTGGGGTAGGTGGGAATTGGGGGTAGGGCAGCACAGTGAAGAACGAGTGTAGCATAGGCTGAATGGAGTCGGTAGGCTCATGATGGAGTATGTACAAGGAAAACAATCTGTAAAGCTGTAGCAAGGCAGGAGGTAAGACAAGTCCTGATAATTTTAAAGACAGTAGCACAAGCTGCTAGACTGCTGTTAACATTTGTGTATGTTAATTGTAACAGGTAGTATTGCAGAGACTTTGGCTTACAATGAGGCTATAGTATCTGGTAAAACAATTCAGATGAGGGGAGGGCCAAATAGGTACTTCAATGGAATGCAGAATGCAGTTACTCCCCCCCGATGGTTTACTATGAAATACAATCAGTGAATTCAAATTTTTATGGATACAAAGACAAAGTCTTTGCAACAGGCAGCCATACCTCCTTGGACTACATGAAGAGAGACATGGAAGAGCTCTCTGATCAGGTAGCCCAGGCCAGTATGACCCTGACCCTGAGTAGCATCCTGCCCTCACCAAGAATGATACCACGGTATAAAGAAAAAAATATTAATTTCAACAATTGGCTAAGCTTCTGGTGACATTCAAAGGGAATCCAGTGTCTGTCAGCCTGGGATGGCATGCTCAACAAGCCACACTGCTTCGCTAGAGATGGCTTGCACCTGTCACCCTTAGGCTTTCGAATACTGGCCAAGGCTCTTGCCACCCCATAGTGCCTTTTTAGGCAAGGCTCAAAAGACAAACCCACCACCATAATTAGCACAAGTAACAAAAAACTGAGGGTAATGCTACTCAATGCCAGAAGTCTAAACCTCAAAATGCATGCACTCGAGGCACTCCTCAGTATGGAGAAAATCGATATATGTACAGTAACAGAAACCTAGTTTAAGGCTGCAGAGAGCACCCCAGCACTACCAGGCTACAACTCATACCATACATTTCGGCCACAAAACCCAAAATACAAAAGGTGGGGGCATATCCATATTCATCAAGGATAACCACACCTCCAGGTTAGTGGCACAGCACGATGCTTCAGAGATCATCCATGTGCAACTAACAATGGGCAGAACTGCAATTCAAATTGTAGCTTGCTACAGATCACCCACCATGTCCCAGGACCCCCAATTCCTCATTTCTGGAAACACTGGGAAACAAAGGTCCTACCAAATACCCTGATATTGGGTGATTTCAATTACCCAAAAATTAACTGGGAGAACTACTTGAGTACTAACTCCCTTGCCCAACATTTCCTAGCATTTATAAACTCAAACGCCCTGGATCAACTGATCAACACCCTCACCAGAGGTGACAACATATTGGACTTGGTCATAACCAACATGGGCGACCGGTGTTCCACACCAGAGGTCAGCCCCTCACTGGATAGATCTGACCATAAACTAATTACTCTGCATAGCCACATTTTGGACCCACCCCCGGTCAAAGAAACCACCATGAAAAACTTTTCAAAAGCAAACTTCACGTTACTTAAGACCAAGGTGGAAAGTTTCAAATCTCCCATGCTAAAGGATAACGCTTTCCAAGCTGCAAAATCCTTTACTAATGTACTCTACAGGCACCTACAAGAATGCATGGTTCGTGCTATCCCAAGCAAAACCAAGACTCACTCCTCCAAGAAAAGGAAACAGTCTGGTGAACGCCTACCATAAACAAGCTTTACAATAGAAACAGGAAACTAGTACAGAGAAGAGTAAAATCCCAAAAGGGGAAGACATCCCTGATCAGTATCAGCAAGAAACTACGATCCCTCATAAAATCATCCAAGGCTAGCTTCGAAATAAAAATAGCCAAGGACTCCAAAGATAACCACAAGGCATTCTTTAGCTATGTCAAGAATCTAAGTGGCAATTCCCAGATCTGCTCAGAGTTAGTGCAGAATGGCATAAAATACACTGAACCGACCAATATCACCAACATCCTGGCAGTCAGGTTCAGTGCAAACTTCACCCACCTCTCACCCCCAAAAGGGCCCATAACCATACCAGAAGAATGTAGTTGCCCTGAAATCACAGACACTCAGGTTAAAACAACCCAATCCAAAGCCAAAAATACAGCATCAATGGGACCAGATGGTGTCCCAGGCTGTGTCCTACATGAGCTCAAAGATGAACTAACCCCTTACCTAAACACACTGTTTAAACTCAGCCTCTCCACAGGCTACATGCCCATAGAATGGCGCACAGCAATGGTTATTCTGCTCCACAAAGGTGGAGCTACAACAGACCCCAGGAACTATCACCCTATATATCCGACTAGCTTGGTCTGCAAGGCTATGGATCGTATCATCATGGATCTCATTAACAGAGACATTGGGAACCTCTAAACACTGGTCCCTACCCAGTTTGGCTTTGTTAAAGGCAGATCATGCCTCCAAAACCTGGTGGACTTCTTTGAGACAGTTACCAAGGCTATAGATGAGGGACAGGGGTTCTCACAGCCTACCTAAACCTCACAAAGGCCTTCAACACCATTCCCCAATTCTGTTATTATAGACAAACTCACCAGCCTGAACATAAACCCTTACGTCACGAGATGGGTTGTCAACTGACTCACGGACAGAACCCATATGGTAAGAGTTGTGGGAGCTAGGTCTGACTCTAAACCGGTTACAAGTGGTGTTCCCCAGGGCTCAGTCCTAAGACCCTTCCTGTTCGGCATATACTTCTCAGAGGTAAAGGCAAGAACAGGAGGACTATGGCTGACCAAGTTCACTGACAACTGCAAACTAGGGGCTATAATTGACTCTCCGGCTGACACAGACATCCTCCAAAAGGGTCTCAATGAGACAGATACGTGGTGTAAAAACCATGGCCTCAAGCTAAATGCCTAAAAGTGCATAGTCATCCCCTTTGGAAAAAACAAAGTACCTACAAATTACCACATAGGTGGTAGCCCCCTAAATACGGAAGACAAAATAAGGGATCTGGCAACCCAAGTAGATAGTAATCTCTCCTTTGATAATCACATTACCAAAGTGGTTAGAAAATCCTTCTATGTGGCCCACCTAATCACTAAAGGGTTTGCATCCAGATCAGAAGGGATCATTGTGGCCCTCTACGCATCACTCATGAGACCCATCATAGAGTACAATGCACCACTTGGGATATACCTTACAAGACACCTGCAACAGCTGGAAAGACCACCGAAGTACCTTACCAAGAGGATCACTGGCCTCAAACAGATGCCCTATGCAGCTCGACTGAAGAAATTCCAGCTGTACTCGGTTGCATACAGCCTACACAGAGGTGATCTCTGCCTGTCATACAAGGCCATGTCCAACTCAGAATTGATGGACATGCTCCACCTAAAGAAAACCATATCCCCTCAAGCCACACGCTCTAGGGATCTAAACCTCACCACAACAATAAATAGGATGTGCTGGAAGGATAGATTCCTGTCCCAGAGACTTCCCATGCTCTGGGACAAGATTCCAAAACACATTAGGCAGAGCTCCTCACTAACACTCTTCAAGAGAAACCTTGACGAGTAGATGGGAAACAGGAAGTTTACCCCGGGGATCACTTCAGTGGCTCTGCTGGACAGAGGCACAGAGAACTAATCTAAGGGGGTCGGGGAAAGCCAACAAATTCCGGCTAGGCTTATAAATGCCTTTGGGCAGATAGCCTAGTACCTACCTATGAACCTAAAAACCTGTGTCACAGCATTTAATTTTATTGTTAAGGGTTTTTATTGCCTTTCCAGGGAAATGTTACACTGCTAGAGGAAAATATGCTAAAGTGTTAATTTAGCTTCACCTCCAACAGTGCAAGGCCTGTGTGTGGTTGGGGCATCCCTCTAGCAGACTCAACACTGCAGTACAGAACACACTGATGCAGAGGTGAGGGGAACAATTAGGTTTAGTTTGATTTTTGGAAACTACTTTACATAGATTTTATCTAAAGGTATTGCTTCTTTTGAACTTATACAACTGGAGATAAAATTCAGCTGTAGAAGTTTCTTTGGTAGTGAAATTATGTTAACTTTTGCAGCAGCAGTTGTCAGACAAACTAGTGCTCAGTACAACAGGTTTTAACTTCTTTTTTTCTTATGCAACTGGAGATGAAATTCAGCTGGAGTAGGTAGCCTTTGTTATTTTTTAAAACCAGAGGCAAGAGATCATGAAGTTTTTGTGTACAGACAGAGGCTATCCCAATAGATGTATTTGGGTTGACAAGTAGCTTTGCATTATGTTACCAGTTATACATTTTTGAGAAAGAAGCCTGTATTGCTTTTTTAATTCAGTAGCTAGAGTCGAGGAGTAGAAGGTTATCTGTGCATGTGATTACGTTGAGGCCCAACAGATCATTTGTGTTAAATCCTTGATAGAGAGCAAAAGGAGTATGGTGGATAGGGATGGATCCTCCAAGGACACGAGTATTAAGGGTTCCACTGTCAGAGAGTACATTTTTGTCAAATATCTGGATAGTTCTGTTTTTTAAATAGCTTTTACACCATCAAATATCATTTGCTCTATAGATTATTTGCTCCAAAGTTGAATTTTGTGACCATCAAGCAGACAGGGGTTGTTCACGGTTTCAAATGCTCTTTTTATGTCATTAAAAATGTCAACTGTAGTCTTCTTCCTATTGATGTTGTTAAAGACAATAGTTACAGTCTAGAGAATGGTCATGGTGCAAAACAAGTAGCAGAAATGATGCTGTTCATTGCATAGTAGGCCATACTTATTTATGTGTTTGAAAATCTGTTTGAAGATTTTTCAAGCATTTTTGCTATGGACAAAGACTTCAGACTGGTCTGCAATTATTGCAGTCCTTTAGGATAGAAACTTTAGAGAGTGGGATAATGATGGGTTATTTGAATTGGCTGGAAATATTCAAGATGATATATATAAGAAGGAAGCCATATTAGGAGGACAGTACAGTCTGGCAAATCTGGTTTCTGAGTTAGAATTCAATTTTAGTTATTTTCTAGTCTTCTTGAGGGTTACCACTTTAAAGTAGAAAGCGAGGGGCAATGCTGCACTAGGATAAAGTAGAACTGTTACTATTATTGTTAGAGAGTAGTGCAGGAGGGGGAAATTAGGGTGCAGTTTGTTGACAAGGTTGCTAATTGTTGCAAGGAGAAAATTAATCCTAGGAAATGAATTGAATATAATACTGCACACTAACATATGGGGGCACACTATGTACTGTGGCGCCACCATGGGATGGTGAAGAATGAGCTATCTCCAGAATATGACATGAAACCATAAAAATGTGGGATACATACTACATTCAGTGCTGCCACCATTACCTCCACATGACAAAGAAGAGCCAAACAAGAGCCTATACATAGTTCCTAAGATGACATTCACAAATATTGCTGTTAGAAACAATAGTCCCAAACATAAAACTGGGTTAATGAGAAAACTTCAAAAAACAATGATGTCCATTTACTATACCATTTGGGGCAATACTGCCTTACACCCACATCACATGTAAGATCATCAGGTTTATGGTTTCACTAATCATCATAACCTGCTCGGTTCTACTACCCAGGTGATGTCCATGACTGATGAAATTCCTCAGCCAGATTATACCAGGCATCAGCATTTTTTGAATGCACCATCATAGGGAGTTATAAGGTGCTCCCCAAGATGGCTGTGAAAGAGGTAGAGCATCACGTGCACCTTCTCTCCCTATACCAGGCAGGTAAAAAGTAGCAGAAATTACCATTCACCTGCATGTGCCTGGAAAATCGTGTCACTTTAATGAGGAACAAAATATTAACCTGCGACTCATGCTGATAATGTGATTTGTAAATCAATAGTAGTAAAGCATGTAGCTACAAGTAATATGACATGTGCACTCATGCACATCTCCATGAGGAACTTGCATCCATCAGCTGTTAAATTCAGGTACAGCTAGCAAGCTAGACTTTACAGGGCATATATGTAACAGTAAAAAGTGATTCAAATGCATTCATGCAACATGATTTGTCTTTCTGTTGTTAAAACATGCATAAGCATACTTAGTTTTCCCAGAGAGAGATTATTCTACATGCCAAGATGTGCTGATCTGGAAAGCTAGATTATAGATTTGGGTAGTAGGTTACAGAAGGATAGCAGCACTATCTGCATCTACAGCAGTTAGGTAAGGAGTACAGTCCTCTGAAATTGTGATAAGTGTTTTTGGTCTACCTTTCCAAGGATGTTTATCCTTGGAGTGGAATTCACAAAAGTCATGTAACAGGAACGTGTGCATCTGCATGTGTAGTTTGCAGACTGTACTGTTAACAAGGTAGTCAACAGTATTAGAACAGTTTGTGCCTGTATATGACCATCACTGTTACAGTGACATTATAGGCTACTTTATTCATTTATTGACATATGTTAGTGAGTACAGCAATCACATGTCTAAACACATGTATCCCTCATGTCAATAGGATAGGGTCATATTACTTGACATTTACTAAGGTGACCCCAGTATTGGCAGCAGAGATGACTACCTTACCCTAATTATACCTTCTGCATGTGTTCACATATCTGCTCCCATGATTATAGCATGGTATAACTAGTCCCAGTAATACACAACCAATAACTCTAGGTCATTTGTTACTAGGCACTTGACCATCTAAAGGATGAGGTGGGTGGCACTGATTTGACAGTTTCATCTCGGATAAAAATGACATCCAGTTACATACAAACACTTAAGACACACGATCAGTATCTGTTGGAGGGGGAGGTGCTGAGCAGCCTTTTTGGGACTAGGTGTGGCAGGAAGTGTTCAAAGACATAAATGCCCTGTGGGGATGCGGTCAAATTTTACAGCAGATACAGTATATTATCACCACACTCAACTCTGCAAAGGCATGTATAATACCAGAGAGGCTGCCCACAGCAGGCCAACCTGTCATTACAAGTCCATCAGTCTCAGAGAATGTTTTGGTACCCTACAGAAGATAATGGTTATGGGATCATCCTTGGAAGACTGGACACTAACATCAGGATGCACATATCCTCACTACCCCAAACATTATCACCGGGGTAGTACCACTTCCTCCACATTCCCATAGCTCAGCACTGTACACAAAGACTATATGATGACCATAGCAAATATGTGCTATATTTTGTTATTTGAATATTAAGTATTCAGCCAGGTCAGAATGGTAGCTATTGGCAACAATTTTTTTTTCTTTTTGAGGAGCTGTACTTTATTTCATTTAAGCAGCGTGGACAAGGAAAATGCATATTTAGAGGTATTTGCCCTGCATATTCCACAATGTATACAAAAATATACTTAGTGTTGTAGAAGAAAAACAACATTTTTGAAATATGCAAAACAGTGGTATTAATGGAAAAATTAGTTGAGTGTTTTAAGCAGCTACAAGGCATAGCAGTATAAACCCTTCAGTGCACCCCAGATGACATATGGTCAATTAAAAACACTGGTACTACAGGGGCTGTAGGTGGAATAGATGAGTAAATGGCTGATGTGCTTGCCCATCCTGTAGGAAAAAGACAGCCTAGATTCACTGCAATGTACATGGTGAGCTCTGGGCTGTGTAAGTGGTCAGTGAATTTAGTAGGAATTTGCACATGTGTGGAAGCATGCATGCACCTTCTGAGGGCAGTGATAGTGGAGCTAGCCAGATTTCCAGATAGTGGCGGACATTAGGACACATTGCCCTATAGAAGTATGTTATTCCCATGTCCTTGACCTCCTTACTGGACCTGGACATGAGTCAGTTTGGGCACAGGGAGACCAAGGCTGATCCAGTAGACTGAGTGAATGGAGGAAGAGCTGCTGGTAGCTGATGGTCAGCTGCAAGGAGAAAAAAAACAGTTGAGTGCACATTATTAAATCTCCACCAGTATATGAAAGGAGTTGTTATTCTGGTCAAAAGGCAAGCTGTAATGATATGTGAGTGGGTGCACATTCTAAGGTTTGATCATGATGGAACTTTAAGATATAGTAAAGTACATGGTAAAGGTGATAACTTCCCTGGATGCTAACTTTCAAGGTGCGGTTGGCATTGTGGAAGAGATGCATATCAGACTCTGCATGTAATATCAGCAGTCATTTAAAGTTTAAATGGCACTCAGTGTTTGCATGCTGGGAACAAGTATAGTGCTTTGCTACACTTAAGCAACGGTCTTTGACACAGTTTGCAAACAGTTTTATGTAGACACAGAATAGCTCTTTACTTAGCCTGAAGAACTCTCTTAAGCATAAATGAACATAAATGAGAGAACAGTAGCTAGAAGCCAATATATCTAGCTGTTGCAGTCCAGCAAAAGTGTTGATGTAGCAAAGAACTATTACATATATAAATAACATATGTTTTGTTAGCTTAGCCTAAAGACTACTTTGTTATGTTGGGGCTTAGTAGAGCATCTTCTGTAGTGTTGATATTTAGAGAATGAATGTACAAACATTTTAATACATGCACACACACATGCCCACCGACAAAAAATCTACCTGCAGCTACTAGTATTGTTGCTGTGATAATAACTATGATGACATACAACAGACCCAGTTTTGACCAAATTTAGCTCATTAAGGTACGGCTGTGTGCCAGCTGTTTTAAAAAGGATGACAGCTTGAATGTTAAGTCTGTGTCCTGCAAAAGCTGTGTGGAGCAACTGGACAAAAATCAAAGAAAGAACTAGCTACTGCAAATGACTGAATGTATTTATAATAAGAACTCAGGGAAGGGGGGGACATATCTGTACCCAAAAACAATATGACCACACTAATTACAAAATGCATTTTTTGTGCATAACAGAGAGAGAGTAAAGTGTTTACGTTTTATCAAATATTATTTGTAAAATTTAATTCTGCAGTGCTACTAGTATATATTCAGTTTTAGCTCATTAAAGGGCAAAATAGACATACAGGATGATTAACCATGTTGAGTTACTTTTATATTGTGAAATATAGTGCTGATTTTCCTGATGGTCAATGTTTTTGTTAAGTAATACCTCTAATATTTATTCATGTTTTGCTTGTTTTTGAAAGAATTGAAATTTTATTAATTGGGTCAGCATCAAGTCAAATATTATTTGCAGTGTAGAAGGAGGGAGATCATGTTGTAAATCTAGGGGCATTTTAATACTAGCCACTCAACCAACTGCCACTTGAGAGTTTGTAAGTAAACCGTAGTATTAAAAGATAACAGGAGAGGACAAAGGGAGAAAGCAAAATTGGGAGTATACCTCTCAATGTCTATTTTACACCTCATAGCATTAATTCTTAAAAAGGCACAGCAGAGAGTAAGAAAGAGGTGGATTTTATTTTTTTACAACATAAATTCTTCTTATAATACACCCTGTAAAGTAAGTGATACAGAATCTTGGTATATGCTTTGTTTATTTATTGTTTGTTTAATAAGGCATGTTCTCAAAACCAGGTCTGACTTTATGAGAAACTCGGCAAATTTAGGAGGATCAATCCAAAATCTGAAGGCCAGAATCATACCAACATGTCTAAATCATAGCAGAGGAGAGGTATGGTTATGTGAGTGCACTCACCTTAACAGCTGAGTGCAGACAGACTGACACCTGCTACACTATCATGCCTTATCCACTGGAATCAGATGGAAGCAGACATCTGCATTATAATTCCTTATCCACCGCCATCGACAAGAAGCAGAGATCTGCACTATCATTCCTTATCCTCTGGAATCAGATGGAAGCAGAGATCTGCACTATCATTCCTTATCCTCTGGAATCAGCTAGAAGCAGAGATCTGCACTATCATTCCTTATCCTCTGGAATCAGATGGAAGCAGAGATCTGCACTATCATTTCTGCACTATCATTCCTTATCCTCTGGAATCAGATGGAAGCAGAGATCTGCACTATCATTCCTTATCCTCTGGAATCAGATGGAAGCAGAGCTCTGCAATATCAATCATCATCAAGCAGAATTAGAATTTAAACTAAGGGTACTGCTTGCAAGTGTACTCATGATGTAATAGGTTGCGCATGTGCAGACATGTGCGTAGGTGATCCTTGATCCTTTATATGCAATTCATCTTTTTATCCCTGGCTAGGCATGAGATGAAAGTTAAAGACAAAACTATAACCCTGTTAATGAGTAATGGATAAGGATAGTACAATTCAAGTCCTGGCTTTTCAAGGAAGGTGTCATAAACAGAGATACTGAACATCCCTACAAATTATCACCATATAACAAATGTCAGTGAGTAAAAAGGATATATTAAAATAGAAGGTCATCTGCATGGTTACTGCTAAGTTTATAAGACAATGGTGTCTGCATTGCATCTACCTGCAACATAATTCCAAGGGTGGAAAAGAACCATCAAGGGGAAACAGCAGTTGGGCGGATACTGCAATAATAATCCCTGTATTTGAGCTTCTAAAGTTATTGTGCATGTTGTTACATTGTACTCTGTTCATCGTGGAGATCACTACTGCATTATCCTCCTTTAGGTGTGAGAAAAGGACTTAAGCAGTTAGCTAACCTATTGCTGGTGGTGGTCACAACATGCCCTGTATCAGTGCGCTGGTAAAGTTTGCCCTGTTCCTGGATGGAGCATGTCATCTGTAGTGTTTTAGAAAAGTACAGAGAGTGGTCCAAGAGGCTGCCTCACAGATACTCAGAATTCAGACATACTTAATGAAAGCTGCTATGGTGGCTGGTGCCCTGGTGAACTCTAAACTTACTTGTCCTTCCAGTGTTTTTCTATGATTTTCATAACAAAATGCAAATCAGTCAATCATCCACTTCACTTGTTTGTTTTGACACTGATCTGCCTATTACTTCTTCAATACAGAACAAAGAAAAAGTCAGACTGTTTTATATATAGAACTGTGCATTGATTATCAAAGGCAGCAAGCACACACCATAGGTATTCTCAACACACTGGTAAAACATGAATCATTGCAAACACAACAAATTTAAATGCATGAACAAATGAAGGCAATCATTGCAAACTAAAACCATACACATGTGGGCACAGACACGCACGTGCACACACAGAAACATATACAGATACAATACATATATACAAAGCACAAAACATTACATCACACAATCAAACACTTTCACACATAAACATAGCATTTTTGTGGAGTGTGGCCCTCCACTACCACCACACTCATTACTTTATTTATAATTCACAGCGGTTAAAGGTATATAACCTTGTACAGCAACAATGCTACCACACTAAATCCAATTACAGTAGCACACCATGGTAGTGCGTACACACACATACCTGTGTGGACCAAACCCCACTCCCACCTTTCACACAGACCACAAATCACTTGCTTACATCACACCATAACCGTGCAATCTCTTCACTCTTGACAACTTTCACATCTCAGTCACACTAACCTATCACTTTTTACACACACCTAAGCACTCAGTGACGTGACAATTCAGTTTCTTATGCAAATCCTTCTAGATGAATGATTTGTTGCAGTGCCAGTTTTGAGACAACTTTATGAATTAAAAAGGTATCACTTGTAAGACATACCCCAATGACAAAGTGAGCATGATTCTTTAGACATTAAGGTCTGCGACTTGGACATTTTCCTAACAGATGCAGTTGTCATCAGAACAAAAATGTTTTTTTGGAAAAACACAAAAGGAATACTAAAGTAATAAGTCTGTGAGTAACAGCTAACATTTGTAGTCAGAACTAAGGTTTCAAGGAGGAACAGTCTTCCTGGTAGATGTGAGGTGGAGGCTCCTTTCAAAAACTGCAAAATAGATGGACGAAGAGGACTGCATGGGGGATGAGCTGCAATAGGTGATACATGAACATTTATGGATGCACAAGAGAACACACTGTGAAGCTGCTAAGGTAAATTCAGTGGGAATATAGATTCTGTAGCTTTAGTGGGCAAGATTTCACAGGAACTACACCAAATCTAAACATTTTTACACAAGTACAAATAGGATTTCATGTTATTTGGCGTCCTGGGCTCTTGCAGAATGAGTAGCAGTACCTTACATAAATGATCCTTTCAGGCAGGGAGTACCCGTGTCATCAGCACAATGCTCCCCAAGTCTGAGTGCATCTGTGACAGAACCGTAGCTACTGCACTTAAGTGACGTATAAATGAGTCATTCACTATTAGTTCAATCAAATAGCAACAGCTATTCAAATGAATGAATGCTGACAATTAATCACCAGTACTGTTCATTTGTCCCATCCAGGCCTTCGAAAAGGTTAAGGACCCAAGGCAGAAATTCTTAACAAGCTGTGAAGAAATCTGCAAAAAAACAAACAATCCTCTAAATAAGGGAAAATGTGAAGTCCCTGCAAATTGTGATAGGCTATACTCAGAGACAGATTGTAAGCATTCTTGGAAATGTATATAACTAAAATGGCAATACAGCAAACTGAAAATTAATTTAAAAGCAACCGAAGGCTAAAGTTCCAGAAAAAACAGGTTAGTCGATAAAATTCACAAGCCACTAGTTTATTATAAAGATAAGCACTTTTGTCCACTTACATCCGTGAACTTCATCAAAAAAAAGAATGTGTTATCCGAATCCATTAAATAACTTTACAAATTAAAAGAATGATGATGCCATTTCCACTTCCAAAACTATGGTGAACTACCCAGAGACTCCCCAGACTCTGGAATACACTTACCATACATGTCAAGCAGAGCGCCTCTTTGGTCCTCTTCAAAAGGAACCTTGACAATTGGATGGGAGAAAGGAAATTCACCCTGGGGATCACATCAGTCACCCTGATAGACAGGGGTCCAGGAAAGAAATAGCCAGGGAATTTGTATGGCTAGGTTTGTATAGGCCCTAGGGCCAATAGCCTAGTACCAACCTATGAACATTATTGCATTCTAAAGTTGAATATATCCTCTTATACAGAATGATTTGATTGAATATGTTTTTTACTTTGAATGTTAAGATATTTTCAAGAACCTTTTAAAAAAGCTAAACATATTAAAATGGTATTCTCCTTGATAACATTACCACACCCTTTTTAAAAAGAAACATCATCTTAATCACATTCTAGTGTCTCACATATAACACCTTGACAATATGTTCAATTAAAATTATTAAATCATCTAAAGGTGTCAAAAATAGAAATTTTGATATATTTTCAACATATTTTTTTAAGTTCGTCCACAGAACTCCATTGTCCAAAACATTAGCTTACCACAGCCATCAATTTCAATAAACAACTAATAGAAATATGTTCGCTTAGTCCAGGCCAGCAATTTGCGTTCAATAAAATTTACCACATAAATTCCTTTTTCTCCAAATATAGCATCCATGGCCCCCCTCTTTTAGGTGAAGAAACATGGTCAATAACCATAAAATGGAATATGTGATCCTTATTTAGCTGAACATGCCTTACCAGAGTAGCTTTCCTAATAGCATAATAATGTTCATAAATTATTTCCCTTAACTTGCGTTCTGTTTTGCCCACATAAAAACATGGGTATTGGGCACACAAGGATATATATATATATATATATATATATATATATATATATATATATATATATATATATATATATATATATATATATACACATACACAGATTTAGAGTCGCAATTAATTTTCCCATGAAGTTTATTTATCTTGTCTCGAATAGTAAATGTATCTCACACCCTTATATATTTACAATAAGGGCAGAAGCCACATTTCTTCATTTTATTCAACAGCCCTAAAGATGTCGATGAATTGAATCTCAAATACTCCAGGAGGCATTTAAAATGAGGTGCCTTTTTATATATGACAATTGATTTCTCACCTATTTCCTCAACAATCTCCAAGTCCTCCTCAGAAATGGCCCATTTTTTTTACTTAAAATGACTTTGACTTTTTTGTAGTAACTATTTCCTTAAGTATTCATCATGGTTAAAATTCCTTTATCACCTTGTTGCTCCCCTCCATCAGAAAGTGAAATGGGATTGTTATTGGTATTTATAACACAATGAGGCTCAGTCTTACTCCATTAGCTCTCTTAGAAGTGATCTCTTCCACTAATTCCTTCAATAAAAGTGGTAGATACCCTCTCCTTATAAACATATGCATCAATTCATTAACCTCGTCTATAAACTCATTCTCCCAGGTCACCATGCACACTGCCCTCACCAACTGTCCTTTAACAATGGATCTATGCTGATGTAATAGACGGTAGCTACTATAATGTAAGAAAGAATTCATTACGTGCTCTTCCTGTATATTCTTGATGTGTACCTTTGATTTATTATATTCTTGATGTGTACCTTTGATTTATTATATTCTTGATGTGTACCTTTGATTTATTATATCTTTTTCCAAGAATACACCCAAGTAAGATATTTTCTCGAACTGGACCTCATGTATAAATGACAGGAATGGAGTACTGCTATTTATAAAATCAATACATTTTGCTATGTCAATTTCCTGTCCCTTCCAAATTATAAAAATATCATCCAGGTAATGGAAATAAAGTCTAAAACATTGATTATATTCACTATTTAAAAAAGTTATGCTCCCAGTAAATCATAACTATATTAGCAAACATTGCTGTGCATGGTGACCCCATAGCAGCTCCACTTTTTTGCAGACACTAAATGTCCTCAAAGGTAATAAAGTTATTTAAAACAAGCTCCAAAAGTTCTTCTGTTAGGTCAATGCTATTCTAAGACATCCCTCTAGTTACTAAAAGATCAGTAACCCACTGGATGCCAGTGGTCTGTGATATCACCATTTATAAATCTTTTACATCCAGAGCAATTAAAAATCATTGGCATTAAAATCCAGACTGTTAATTTTTTCAAAGAAACTCCAGGAGTCTTTGCAAATATGATTTTCTCCGTGCAAAAAGGTTTTTCATTTAATATCTATAAATTTGAAGCTGAAATTGTGCTATTACACCCATACACTACTGGGCGAATGGGTGGATTGTTCAAATTTTTATGAAGTTTGTGACCCCCAAGTATTTCTGGAACTGTCATATGCAAGTAATTATACAAGCCCTGAACAATTCTTCCTTCAATAAACAAATCCATTATTTATGCATCAGTTTGTCTATAAGCTCCATTTAACTCATTCCTACTAATCTCCTCATAGGCATCAAATCATGAAATTTTGACCGTATTGTAGTCATGAATGTCCATTAGTACCAATTCACCCCCTTTGGTTTCGTGTATCTAATTCATGTATCTAACTATTTGTTTCAAGTATTTTTTTTTTCAAGTATTTGAATATTTCCCATTCTTCCTTCCCCAAATTAAAGCTACAGTTATAATCAGGTTTACTATAAAGATTTCTAAAATCAAGTTCACATACCTTTTCATAAAGCTATAACATTGGATGCAGGGGTAGGTTGTATATATTAGAAATTCTAAATGTGCTGTTCAGTACTACTAAGTCATCCATCAATATCTTCAAGTTGAGTTTTTTCAGATATAACTTAAAATCCATCATAGTATTGACATAACTCATCTTCCTTAAAAGGACAAAAGTCAAGCCTCTGGCCAAAATATTAACAGCTTCCTCATTTATGGATGTTTTGGAAAAATTGTATAAATAAAAATCTTTGTCTTTCCTGCTCACTATAATATACCCTCCCTCCAAATCCAGCACATTGTTTTCGTGCTCTTTATTTAATTCCAGAAAAATGAATTCCTCCTCTCTTGATTCCTCTACAAAGCATGACTAGGTTGGTGGGGAGGCTGTTTCTGATTCACTCGACCTTGATTCTTTATTGGAGGAGGGTAAAAAACCTCTTAGATTGATTCCATTCCTTTACTCGATCTGAAAGCCTCAGAGGCTGGTTCCCACTGTCATTCCAATAATCCCTTGTTGTGTCATGTTCTGGTAAGTCTCATTAGATGTTACAAGCCCTTCGACCTTATCTTGCAGTCATGGAGGTTGGTTTTTGTTATTATTTTGATTAGAATACCTTAAATATTTTCTTCCCCATTCCTGTGAACCCAGTGGGAGGGGTAGGCAATGCTATTAGCATAATCCTCCCTGTCCCTCTAGAGTTTCTTAATTTTAATGTTTCTCAGCTGTTCTATATGCTGTTCAGTACTATTATAAATTCTCACATTCAAATTTAATAGCTCATTTTGAACATCTTTTTTAATATTATCATCCAAAGAAGAAAGTTATTTTCCCAACGTTTCAATTAGAATGCTGTTATGCTTCATTAAAAGTGCTAAGAATTAACATCCCTGCTTATCAGAAAGTTTCAACAAGTCCAAATGTAATGGTGAATTAATTTCAAGACTTGTAGGGAAATGCCATTGTCTAACACCTTTTAGAATCTATTTTTTATACGTTCAAAAAATAGGAGTTTTCCAACTGTAATTTTTAATATTTTAACAGTTTATAATCCATTTCATTCAGTTTGTCTTGCAAAGTTGAAACAGAGTTATTAGATTCTTGTCAGAAATCAAATCCCTCTTGCAGCCAATCCTACAACACTGGCAGATGGTCCCATTTAGGATAGTATTTCCCATCGTAGCCTGACAAGTTTAAAACATTCTTCCTGGTACCTGGGAGCAAAAAAGTTCCATTTGATCGTAAAGATAAATCAATGCTCACCTGGTTCTCAGAAGTTTTACAAATGTCCATTGGACCCTGCCCAGGTTGAATACACAAAAAGTCCACAGGGTTCTCCAAACTCATTCCATGTGCTAAGTTCAAATAACGAAAAGCTCTTTGCTCCTGAGATAAATTGCCAACCCTTTGAGTTAATTGTTGGATCAACACCATTTAAACCACAGACTTTAATAAAACATTTGGAGAGTTGTTAAAGTCAGCGCCTTCCATATGAGAGAATAAAGGCCAAGTCCCAGTTTCTGCTCCAGCATCCATACACAAATCACTAAAACTAACAAAAACTAATAAATGAACCACATTACATGCAATGCTAAGAGGATATATTCATCTTTAAGTAATCAGTAATATATTGTAGTTTTGGAAGTAGAAATTACATCATTATTGTTTTAATTTGTAAAGTTATTTAATGGGTTTGAATAACACATTTTTTATCTGATGAAGCTCATGAATGTAAGTGAATGAAAGTGCTTATCTTTATAATAAACTAGTGGCTTGTGAATTTAATCAGCTAACCCATTTTTTTCAGCAACTTTAACCTTTGGTTGTTTTTAAATAGTTTGTCAGTGTTTAATCTGAAAATTCATAGCTACAGAGAAAAGCAAAAAGCACCAGGAATTTTAGCTGATTGGTATGTATTTGTAAGTACCCTTTAAATTCCAAAGCTACCAGAAAACTGGAAGAAGGAACAATGGACAACAAAGACTGTAGACAACAAAGTTTGAACTTTGGAACTATGATGTAAAGGTTTACAAAGAAAAGGCACAGGGCAGATCTCCAGACATTTTCTTTCTTTCTTTGGTACCTGGAAGATTCTTACATAAATTACTTCACCTGCTTGGTCTGAAGGAACAGTTTCTATCACCCTCTGAGACAGCATCTGAATTTATAAAAGGAGGGAACAGAACAGTTTTATTGGGAAGATATGAAATATTCCTTGAATCTGTAACCCTAAACAATAATCCTCAAATCTCAGCTATGTGAAGTTCTCTGGTACCACAAATGATAGTGAAGACCTACCCTTTGTGTTACATTTTCAGGGTTGTCAGGAACAAGAGGGGGCAATTCAAAAGGAAATTTTAGTCAGTCTGATTTATTTAGGTTGTCTATGATTCTAGGAGGATCATCCTTCCTCCTTTGACATTTCATGATACTGCTTTGGAAATTCTGATGCCTAAACATTGATGAGTAAAGCACATTCTAGTTTCTGAAAGAAATGCTGAACTGGAACAAACATTTGTTATATTATTTTTTTGGAAAGAAACATTTTAAAACATGGATGAACCCCTGAATTAGCTTTCTTTCATCAAAACCCTTAAGGACTTCTGCAGAGGGAGTACTAATGACACCCCCCCCTCAAGTCCAGAGAAACATTTAAAATATCAGATTTAACATCCTGCAGCAAATGTTGAGACTGTAGCCAGCAAACTGCCTGAAAACAGAGCCAGTGGCAGCAGCCCTGGACACAGTAGAAGTATCATAAGCACATTTTAAAGACTATTTAATTATGTGACACATAGCAGATACTAAAGCTTCTATATGCTCTGCAGTATCTGAAGGAGGGATAACAGCAATTAAATTCCTTACATTGTCATAGGAAGCCAGTAAATACTTGACATGTGTCTGAAAATCCAAAATTCTGAAGGCCAACATGGAAGGTGAATTAACTTTTCACCAAACTAAAAACATTTCCCAGTTTGTCAGAAGTAGCAGCTGAAAGAAGCTTGGAAGAACCAGACATTGATAAGGAAGTAACTACTCTTCCTCGTGATCAGAAAAAAAAAGAACTTAGAAGAGAGGAGCAGTTTATACAACTTATCTGACTATTTATGAGCAAATGGCAGACTGCCATGAAAAATTTAAGTTGCTAGAAAGGCATCCTCTAAAGATGGCAAAACAGGAGGGACAGGTGCAAGTTGAGGGAAATCCACCCGTAATAAATAATACCTTTGTTGAGATCCAAATAGGTCTGTTTATTCCCACTGAAAAACATCTCATAGTGACAACAATATTAGAAAAATAACCATTTTTCAGATGTAGACTCTGATGCAATGCTCTTTTGAGAATCAGTCTCACTCCTGTAAGGGGTGAAATAAAGCCCTTCAGACTGAGAATCAGAATTTGATACACAAGAAGAAACTGTGTTTCCTCTTCTGAGGTGAATAATCATTATTGAATGACTGAAATGCACATAAAATTCATTTTGTCAACTCTAGCCAGTTAAATGTTTCAGATTAGGAAAATGTGAAATGCTTAATCTTATGTTTTGTTTTTCTAAGAGAACCCCCCCCCCCCGCCCAACAAAAGAACAGCTGCACTGAGCATGCCTGTTCGGAGAATTGGCTCCTGTGTAGTTAAGTGAATTAGCATCCACTTGTACCTCCACTGAAGCCTGCAAGGGTGCTCATCTCTTCCCCAGCAAAGGCAACTGGACAGACACAGGTTAAATCCCAGTCTATAGTGGCATCTCGAGAAGCAGTACCAGGGGACCAGGAGAAAAAGATGAGCAGTCCTGAGGAGCACCTGATGGCCACAGCAGTCTCCATCAGTGAAAAGGGCAAGGCAGAAGCTGGCTTGAAGACCAAAGCCTAAAGTCTACTGGACTTTTTTTTTTTTTTTAATTCTTACAGCTTGTGGAAGAAGAAGTAGACCTAGTGGGACCTGGCTACATGTTCTAACCATAAATAGAGTCTCACAAGCAGATAGCAATGGAAAGAAGAGTCAATTAATCCTCCTTTACAAAAAGGATGTTAATGATTTACATAGAGAATGTTTCAGATTAGCAAAATAGATGGCAAAACAAGAGGGACTTGCCTTCCTCACAACACAATAATGCAAAAAACACACTTTTTCTCATAAAATTCCCAAAATCTCATAGAAGGTTATGGAATACCCAAAGGGACTTGGGAAAGACTTACAATTGAGCCAGGTACCTGATAAGTAGTTGACAGATATGATAGGGCTGGTCAGAAGTTCTGACCAAAAAATAAACTTTTTTTGCGGAAAATATATGTCAAGACCACCCTGACCTCAGTTGAAGTCAAACATTAAACTACTGTACAAGTGAAACAGTATTACATAAAATTTCTCAATGAAATCAGCAGCAAACAATTTCAGGTCTGAAGAAAAAGAATTCAGTATCACTAGTGAAAAGGGCCAGTTTGTAAGGTAACTCCCAAAGGGGGGGTTATCTACTCAGTTTAGGAGTAACTAGCCATCTGTTGACCTTCCAAAGCCTGTGGGGAAAGTGCACCACTTGATGGCAAGAAAGTTGTAAAGGATTTAGTGCCTTAGCCACAGGTTTTATCCTAAGTCTCAATCTTAGTGGGGGTTAGGCCATGTAGAAGGAAGCCTAAAACTTTGGAAATCTGGCTGGTTGGTCTGATCAATGGCAGTGCATTGCCCCTATAGCTTAAGGCTGCTAATGCAACAGTGATCTTATGATGAACATATGACTGCTAGATTACCAATGTCAGACTGATAAAAATGAATAAGCAGCATCTCTTTTTATAAGACATCTTAAGAATGAGATTACATTAGTATATATTTTACACTTATGAATTTGCTGTAAAATGCATAATATGTATACAAACATACATACATATAAAATCATATATAAAACATTAAATAAAATTATACACTCCAAAACAACATGATACATATTTGGTAATGGTTTCGAAAAAAAAATAAAGTAAAACAGAAGAGCAAATTGAAACAGAATGAAATTAGTGTTCTGTTATTTTTATTTGTTTAAAGTAGCTCAAACATAAGTTTTTTTTTTTTTGAAAATCTTCCAAATCTAAAAGCAAGCTGTGGTAAAATCCTACAATATGAAATGAATAAATAAATCCAAGCAACAATAAATAGCCAATATGATTCACACCGAGTAGTTTCTTCTCTAATTATACTACTGAATTAAAGAAAAATGCAATCAACAAGCACATGTAATCATTCCAGAAAAGGAAGATGTACCCTTAAGTATGAAATATATGGCCTAAATGTAGCACAAAAACAGAGTACTAAGGCTAGTTTGAGCAATGGCAAACTATGAGTACAGAATAAACTGGAAGAAAAAAAAAGTGTTTTCCTAAGGAAGAATGATTAAATCCCAACTTATCCTACCATGCTGAGATTTAACTGGACACCTTGTACTAAATCCCAACTAATTCTAGCATGCTGAGATTTAACTGGACACCTTGTACTAAATCCCAACTAATTCTAGCATGCTGAGATTTAACTGGATACTTTGTACTAAATCCCAACTTATTCTAGCATGTTGAGATTTAACTGGACACCTTGTATTAAATCCCAACTTATTCTAGCATGCTGAGATTTAAATGGACACCTTGTGATACAGAACGGGAGCACCACAAGCTCCATTTATATCTGAGAAATAAATACATACACAATACTGATATATGCAGCATTCACTTCTGAAATAAAGAATAAATCAATGAGCATTCCCAGGCAAGTGGAATGTGGCTTATTATATAGTCTTACAGTACATATGTTTTAATAAGCTGGAACATTTTAACAGGTGTATGACAACTGACTGACATGAAGAACTACAAAGGCACTCCTGAGTAATCCCTGCATATCAAAAATTACAGTTACTGAAAATTAAGCATGCTGAAGTACAACACAATCACAAAAGGAACGCACTTCCTTTCTGCAAACGTACAAAGAAAAAACACCATCATGGTCAGAACAAAATCTGTCTGAATAGTGATAGTTTTAATATTTTTTTTTTTTAAAGGTAAGGTGAAAGGTTAGGGTTAAGATGCAGAGGCAAGGGATTGGACTAAGATTATTAAGTATTCTTACTCTGAGCAGGGATTCTGAGTTTAGCCCCCCTCCATCATTACACTAAGACCCATTTTTGTTCTTCAAGGTATAAGCAAAACTGCAGTATTGTATGAGTCCTAAATCTCTGGGTAGAGCATTCTTGGGACAGGAAATCTGCTTATAAACTAAGCAATTTGCATAGGTTTGATGAACTTGTAATGTATTTACAAAATTACTTTTTTCCACTAATTGCATATACATATATATATATATATATATCTACATATACACGTATATATATATATATATATATATATATACATATATATATATATATATATCAGATTTAACATCCTGCAGCAAATGTTGAGACTGTAGCCAGCAAACTGCCTGAAAACAGAGCCAGTCCCCCTGGACACAGTAGAAGTATCATAAGCACATTTTAAAGACTATTTAATTATGTGACACATAGCAGATACTAAAGCTTCTATATGCTCTGCAGTATCTGAAGGAGGGATAACAGCAATTAAATTCCTTACATTGTCATAGGAAACCAGTAAATACTTGACATGTGTCTGAAAATCCAAAATTCTGAAGGCCAACATGGAAGGTGAATTAACTTTTCACCAAACTAAAAATATTTCCCAGTTTGTCAGAAGTAGCAGCTGAAAGAAGCTTGGAAGAACCAGACATTGATAAGGAAGTAACTACTCTTCCGGGATCAGAAAAAAAAAGAACTTAGAAGAGAGGAGCAGTTTATACAACTTATCTGACTATTTATGAGCAAATGGCAGACTGCCATGAAAAATTTAAGTTGCTAGAAAGGCATCCTCTAAAGATGGCAAAACAGGAGGGACAGGTGCAAGTTGAGGGAAATCCACCCGTAATAAATAATACCTTTGTTGAGATCCAAATAGGTCTGTTTGTTCCCACTGAAAAACATCTCATAGTGACAACAATATTACAAAAATAACCATTTTTCAGATGTAGACTCTGATGCAATGGTCTTTTGAGAATCAGTCTCACTCGTGTAAGGGGTGAAATAACGCCCTTCAGACTGAGAATCAGAATTTGATACACAAGAAGAAACTTTGTTTCCTCTTCTGAGGTGAATAATCATTATTGAATGACTGAAATGCACATAAAATTCATTTTGTCAACTCTAGCCAGTTAAATGTTTCAGATTAGGAAAATGTGAAATGCTTAATCTTATGTTTTGTTTTTCTAAGAGAACCCCCCCCCCCCGCCCAACAAAAGAACAGCTGCACTGAGCATGCCTGTTCGGAGAATTGGCTCCTGTGTAGTTAAGTGAATTAGCATCCACTTGTACCTCCACTGAAGCCTGCAAGGGTGCTCATCTCTTCCCCAGCAAAGGCAACTGGACAGACACAGGTTAAATCCCAGTCTATAGTGGCATCTCGAGAAGCAGTACCAGGGGACCAGGAGAAAAAGATGAGCAGTCCTGAGGAGCACCTGATGGCCACAGCAGAGTCTCCATCAGTGAAAAGGGCAAGGCAGAAGCTAGCTTGAAGACCAAAGCCTGAAGTCTACTGGACTTTTTTTTTTTTTTTTTTTTTTTTTTAATTCTTACAGCTTGTGGAAGAAGAAGTAGACCTAGTGGGACCTGGCTACATGTTCTAACCATAAATAGAGTCTCACAAGCAGATAGCAATGGAAAGAAGAGTCAATTAATCCTCCTTTACAAAAAGGATGTTAATGATTTACATAGAGAATGTTTCAGATTAGCAAAATAGATGGCAAAACAAGAGGGACTTGCCTTCCTCACAACACAATA